>NC_051862.1:94400760-94492192 GCF_015732765.1 Culex quinquefasciatus | reverse complement strand
AATCTGAAAATCTTATGTTTGAATCACAGAAACTGCTTTTTAGGCTTAATTACATATTTTTTAAATAAACTAAATTATGATGCAACACAAAGCAGAAAGTAACTAAAAAACTGAATTTCAAAAAAACTGATTGTATCGATTGTATCTTGATTATTTACCAATAAAACCGAATTGCATTGAAAAAAAAAATCAAAATGAAAACAAAACCAAATAAGGAGTATTTTTTAAAACTTTCACGGGAATTATCCACCCAAATAATCAAATTTCGTTAAAATAAAACAAGACTCAGAAAAATCTGAAATGTTTTTAAAAGTTGACTTCAAAGATAAACAAATATTCATTTAAATTTGAATAAAACAAAGCTTGATTCTTTTAATTTCTTATGAAACTCAAAAAATCAAACCATCCACATTAAGGACCCCCGGGTCTTTTGTGGTCTCTATTGCAAGTTTCTGCTCGAACCTAGGAGTCCGAAGGCTTGAATGGGGAGAACACAAAAACCTCTTTTTACTCCAAGAAACCTTCCACCCCAGTGTTTGAACTGACGACCTTTGGATTGCGAGTTCAACCGCCGCCAGCGATTCCACCGGAGTAGGCTTAATTTGGTGTGTTGTTTGTACTTATGGCATGGAGACGACTCCTACACCTGGAATGACTTAACGGCCTAACAACCAAGGCCGGGACCGACATTTTACTTCCTCATCCGATGGAAGGTTGCAGCAGATGGGAATCGAACCTAGAATCATCCGCTTACAAAGCGGACAGCGTAACCATTCGGCCACGCACTGCCACTGTCTTATGAAACTATACCTTTCAAATAAAATAGCAGTAATTTTTTTATTACAGCGAATGAAAATATTACTAAACTAACCAGAAGTAACAATCACAACATCCTTCCTTAATCTGATGCAAAGTGTTATACTAACAGGCTATCGTTTCCAATAAATTACAAATTAATAAACTTAGTTAGTTTAATTCTACAGTGTTCCATAAAATTATTTTTATTCTTATTTGAGTTTGGTAAATCATTTTTAGAAAAATCGTTACAGTTTCACACAAACAAAAAATTTCACGGGATTTCGCGGAAAAAGCCAAATTTCACGGATTTCACGCTGTCCGCGAAATCGTGAAAATTCACTAACCCTAGTTATAACTATAGACTACCGTAAACATTTGTAATTATATTTCGGGACTCCAGCAACCACTTCATCCCATCTTCGGGACAATGCACATAATGGTCAGCTAAACAAAACGTGTTTGTTATTGTTTACATTGCGTGCTTTCGTTTTTGTTTATTCAAGGTCAAACATTGAAATGCATTTTTCTCGGAACGTCAAAATGGCGGTTGCGACAAGATAGCACGAAGATGTCGATTTTTAGGCCTGGATTTAAAACAAAGTTTTCTTACTTTTATATTTTTTATGTAAATATTACATCAGTATGGAAAATCAACTTGACCGGAATGACAAGCTCATATAGCCGAGCTGGCTAGGGCACCAGCCCTCTCTGTGAGTGATGGGTTTGAATCGCGTCGTTTGCAATTTTTGTGTGTGTAGAAAAAACGTTACATGCAGTGTGTAAATAATATCAAGAAACTTTTCTCACAAAGGTGATGTGCATGCTTTTGTATGCCATTTTCATAGGATTTTTTGCTGTTAGGTATGGTGGTGTAGCGACCCATTTACCCACGGGAAGCCACACCGCAACTCCTAGCAAAAGGTAAATATTATGTAAGATAACATTTATCGGACGCCTTTTAAGATTAAAATTTCCATGATTAATACAATTGATATAAGTTACAACAGAATAAAAAACAAAAATCTGATAAATATTGTAAAATTACGGATTATTAATTTTGACACGCAATGTTGCTACTTTCGTCATTATTAAAATTCCACCTACCTCTGGTATATGCGACAGGAGATCGGCCAATCGGTTGGGACTGTGCGGCACGGTATGCTGTAGATAGGTCCTAAGTACTTGGATGTACCGTTCCTGTATGCTCTCCAACTCGACTTCTGCGGAAAGAAAAAATAGGTTTTTTTTGAGTTGAAATTCTCACTTATCATCTGGACTGGACGTGCGATACTTACCTTTGTTCAGCAGGATGTAAACCTTCAGGCAGACGTACTCCTCCATCCGGAGCTTACTCCGCCGGAACATGATCGTGATCTGGGTCATCTTCTCCACCATCTGGCCGACGTCGATCTTGAGCTGCTCGATCGAGATCGGATGGCCCATCAACGTCGTCAGGCAGGACTGGAGCGTGTGCAGGTGGGCTGTTATCTGAAGAGGGGAAGAAATCGGGTTAAGTAAGGTTATGGCTGTTGCTAGTGTAGCGATCTTACCTCCTCGATAAACTCCGGATCCTGCTTGTCGGGCGAGTACACGTTGCCGTCGTGCGACTGCATCGAGTTGCTAATGTTCTTCTTGCCGTGCATCGCCTGGTAGGCGGCCGTCGTCAGCACCAGAATCTCGTGCCACTTGTCCGTGAGGAGCTTCGTGTGGATCTCCACCGGGATGTCCATGTAGAAGGGCAACTTGCGCGTCCACGAGACCAGCTTGTGCACGATGGAATCACCGATGTTGCAGAGCTTGTCCCCGATCTCCGACTTGTCGGCGAGGAACTCACTAAAATGCGGCAGGGTCGCTATGTCCTCCATAGCATCACAGTCTATAAGGGTATGTATCATGTTCAAGGCTTGCTCGTACGAGATCGACCGATCCTTGGACGAGCTGACGGCGTTGTCCAGTCTATGGCGTAAATGCACGATTTCGCTCGGGTTCGTGAGGGCCGTCTTCAGGATCGTCCCGTTGACCAGATGCGATGGCAGGCTAATACTTTCCGACTTGATCGGCGGCGTCGTCGACGAGGTCAGATACAGCGCCGACTTGGGGTTCGAAGCCTCGAGGCCACCGCTGAGGGCACTGCCGAGGATTCCGCCGTTGCTCCCGGACAGGCCGCCCAGTTTTTGGTGGTGGTGGTGGTGGTTGTTGTGGTGGTTGTTGCTGTTTGGCTTCTGGTTGTTCTTCTTGTGTTTCTTATACTTTACTTTGTACAGATTGTAGACCGCGCCGCTGTTCCGCCCACCCGGCATGCGGTCCTCTCGAACAGCTGGGGATAAGTAGAAAAGAGAAAAAAAATTAGTTAAAACCTACTTTTTATACTTTTTTAATATTTCACATAAAATCTCAGATTTTATAACTAAAAATAACTGCAAATTAGTTATTTGGAATTAAATCAACCTAACTGTATTCTTACTTTTTAGTGTAGCTTATTGTTTTTATTAATAACGTAACTCGACATTTTTAAAGTTCCTGTCAGCAAACGCTTCCGTTTTGTCAAGGTATGATAGATTAAGGCTCCCTGAAAATTCTTGAACTAACAGAAGTGAATTTTAATAATTTTCCTGCCAATAAATAAAATGTTGTTTTTTGTATAAATTGTATGGAATCATCTTAAATAGCCAAGCGCACCTCTTTATGTGTGGTTCTCCCCCCCCCCCACATAGATAAAAGTGGGTGCGCATGGTTTTTTAAGAGGGTGCGCATGGCTGCTAAAATGATTCCAAACAATTTATACCCGAAATTTTCAAAGCTATTTAATGGCAGGAAATTCGATAAAACTTAGTTCTGTCGATCGGAGCTTATTTAGCGGTTGCAAATATATCATACCTTGACGAAACAGAAGCGTTTACTGACGTCAACTTAAAAAAATTGAGTGAAGTTATTTTAGAAGTTATTTTTTTCGAGAGATTTTTAGCCTTTACTCAGTGCGACTTGTTTCATTCTAAAGACACATCTGGAGGTATGCAAAAAAGAGCGAGCCGCTCAAAGAGTCGGTTCACTAAAAGTGCGAATGAACCATAAAAAAAGAGCCGCAAAAAGAGTCTTTTCAAAACTCCGGCCTTTTGAAAGAACCGTTCCAAGATAGAAAGATTCGGAAAACGTATTTATGTTTTTATGTATATAAATTGTATTCTTAGAATTTGGGTAATTCTCTACCAACTCACACGAAATCGGGAAAAGTTGCCCCGACCTAAGGGGTCCTAAGGGGTAACTTTTGTCCCTGATCACGAATCCGAGGTCCGTTTTTTTTATGAGATATGATGACGAGGGGCGGTACGACCCCTTCCATTTTTGAACATGCGAAAAAAAGGTGTTTTTCAATAATTTGCAGCCTGAAACGGTGATGAGATAGAAATTTGGTGTCAAAGGGACTTTTATGTAAAATTAGACGCCCGATTTGATGGCGTACTCAGAATTCCGTATCCGTATCTTTCATCCAAAAAAATACTAAAAAAGTTTTAAAAATTCTCCCATTTTCCTTTACTCGACTGTAAAAAATTTTGGAACATGTCATTTTATGGGAAATTTAATGTACTCTACATTGACCCAGAAGGGTATTTTTTTCATTTAGAACAAAATTTTTCATTTTAAAATTTCGTGTTTTTTCTAACTTCGCAGGGTTATTTTTTAGAGTGTAACAATGCTCAGCAAAGTTGTAGAGCAGACAATTACACAAATTTTGATATATAAACATAAGGGGTTTGCTTATAAACATCACGAGTTATCGCGATTTTACGAAAAAAAGTTTAGAAAAAATTACTTTTTGCGTTTCTCTTAGTTTCGTCGTCGTCAGAAATGAACTCAAATCACTCAATGTTCATTTTGTGAGTGACTTTAACATTTTTGCCTAGTTTGACAGCTACCTCGTTCCCAGGTTTTCTGTGGGGGAGAAAAGGAGGCGAATACTTTATGATAATCATACCTGTCAAAATTCCTAGCCTGAATATATGCCACTTAATTTTTCGAACGTTTAGATTTGATTAAAAATTTTACATGAAGTGCGCCAAGACTTTTAAGGTTTTCAAACATATAATTTATACAAGTCCAATAAAAAAAAACTTGAAAATCACACCATTCCTGAAAACAGTCCTTTAATATTTTTTTTGAAAAAGATTAAAAGAGCCGCCCTTTTTACGGAGCGAACGAAAATGAGCGGCTCCTACAAAAAGAGCGATTTTGCCCACCTCTAAAACAAACATATTTTGTATTATTCTCTTCTTTTTCAAGTTTAAAGTGTTCAAGGAAATCAGACGGGGAGTCTGCGATCAGCAAAGAAGCGAGTCAGACGTGCGTCCCTCACAAACCAAAAAAGTGCTTAAAAAGTGCAAAAATGCCTCACGGCAAGAAAAAGAGGCGGTCCTCACCAGCAGGATCGGCAGATTTGAAGAAGCTAAAGAATGCCGAAGCGCTACCTGCAAAGCCAGGCAGTTTGAGCAAGGACGCTCAAAATTTGTCTGGAAACCAGTTCGCTACCCTCCCTGTGGACGTGAGCCAGAAGGAAGAATTTGAACGACGGGAAAAGTTGCCACCCATTTTTGTGAAAACATCGTCATCGGATTCGGTGCGAAAGTGGCTGACCGGGTTTATCAAATCTGGTGCTTTACGAGCTTCCATTCGCTTGTGTGCTGATGGACTCAAAATTCTGCTACCTACCAGAAAGGATTACAACTACGTTCGGGATTTCCTGAACAACACAAAGATTGAATACTACAGCCATGACAATCCAGGTAAACGCCCCATGAAACAGGTCCTCCGAGGCCTGTACGACATGGATGTGAGTGTGCTGAAAGAAGAGCTCAAAACTCTGAAGTTGAACGTGATCGAAGTCTTCAAGATGACGAGACACAACAAGGACATCAAGTATCGTGATCAACTGTACCTGGTTCATCTCGAGAAAGGATCGACAACGCCGTCTGAGCTGAAAGCAGTTCGGGCAATTTTCAACATCATCGTGACTTGGGAACGTTATCGTCCAGTGCACCGTGACGTGACGCAATGTTCGAACTGCTTGCAGTTTGGACATGGTGGAAGGAACTGTTTCATCAAGAGTCGTTGTGCAACCTGCGGAGGTGAGCACAAAACTCAAGCTTGCGAAACAATCAACGAGAACATCGAAGCGAAATGCTTCAATTGCGGCGGCGACCATTCTACCAAGAATCGGAGCTGCCCAAAACGAGCTGAGTTTGTGAAAATTCGGCAGCAAGCGACGACGAGGCACCAACCAAATCGTCGCAAAACACCACCAACTTTCACGGACGTGGATTTTCCTGCTTTGGCGTCACCAGGAGCGGGATCTGTTCGAGTGGTTCCAAATCTGCAGCCATTGCCGTTGAATCAGCGGCAAAAAGTTGCAGAGAATACAACACCTCCTGGTTTCAGTCAGCAAACGAAGGAAAACCAACCAGCATCAACGGATGAAGGCAGTAGTGACCTGTTTTCACCACAAGAACTTCTGAACATGTTCATCGAGATGACAACAACACTGCGTGGTTGCAAAACTCGTGCTGAATAAGTAAGAACGCTTGGAGGATTTATCTTAAAATACAGTTCGTAGTTTACTCGTTCTAATGATTTTGAATATTTCAATGAATTTACTTTTTTAGTTTTAAGTTAGGATTAGTTGTTAAAGCGATTTTTTTTTCTTTTTACCCAAATGTATTCGATTTAATGCAAAAATGTAAAACAATTTGAAGTAAATAAATGAATGTGGACAGTTAATAAGAAAACGAAAAATATAACAAAGATGAAGAGCATGTAGCCATACCACTTAGAATGTAAATGAAATGTTATTATTATAAGAAAGTTCAACACATATTTAATTTCAATTTCAAAAAAGGAAATCAGACTTTACTTTGATTTAGATATCTTTATTGTCATTTGCAATATGTGTATCAAACGAAGCGAAATTTTGTATGATTTGCACTTTTATTAGAGATTTTTTTTGAAAAGTCTAAAATTTTCACAAAATATTGTTTTAAATACCCAAATTTTCATAAATCGCTATATGGGTATCAAGAAACGAAATTTCGCACATATTTTCACTTAATTGTAGTTAGTTTTTTTGAATAACATAGATTAAAAATTGAATTTACGAGCCATGGTTTTAACATTTGAATGAAAAAAGTCTTTAAAAATGCATGTCCAGTTGTTTTGCCTAAGTACCTAAGTATTGATGGTGCTGTACATTGAAATTTTATACAAATTCAAAATATGTTCAAACCCGCTCAAGCATGCTAAATATGATTTTTAATGCAGAAAATGCGTTTAAGGGTGCACAGCATCGAAGGAAGTTGTTGTCTTCTTATTCCAAATTTGTCAAACTTACGGACCCAATCCTGCATCAACGGGATTGTAAAATTAGTCAAACTTTGTTTGAAAATTACTTTGTGGACAGTACTTTAGGGGATGAATAAAAAACTATTTTGATAGTACCCGTAGTTTTGAAGATACTAAAATGTCTGTAACTAAAATTTGGGTGCAAAAGCTCTGGTTGATGTGAACCGTTAAGATTGTTTTCAGTTAATTTGACTTATAAGTTAAAAAAAAAACAAAAGTTTTTTGAAACAAAAAAAAAATAAATTTTGTCATAAATTTTGAATAACGGTGGTGTTTGTAAAATGTATGTTTGAGCTCATTCTAAAAAATTGAAGATTTCCAAAAAATGTCCACGGATGGTCCCTTCTGAGATTTTTGAATAAAGATGAATGTAAACGAAAAGTCCACCCACCTTGGAGCACCATTCCCTGCTCGATGCACTTCTTAAACCTACAATACTGGCAGCGATTGCGTTGGGCCTTGGTGATTTCGCAGGTACCGTCCGCGACGCACGTGTAAACCCTCCGGTTCTGCACGGTCCGCTTGAAGAAGCCCTTGCAGCCCTCGCATGTGATGATGCCGTAGTGCAGCCCAGTTGCCTTGTCCTCGCAGATCATACAGACCAGCGGCTGCTCGTCCTCGTCCGGGGGCATGTCGTCCAGCAACTCCTTTGGAAGATAAAATTCAAACTTAGTCACCCTAAAAACAAAAAAATACAAAAATCTCAGCTTACCTTCTTTGGCCCCGGTGCCATGTTCCACGCGGCGGCGGCCTGCTGCTGCGCGGTGAGATTAAGGGCGTGCATTTGCTGGCCGGTCGGCGTCGTCGTCTGCGGGAACTGGCTGTAATCGCCCGCCCATAGCCGCTCCATGTTCAGCGGCAATCCCGTCCGACTCGGAGTCCATGGTTGAGCCTCGGGGATGAGCGTAAAGTGTTGCGATGGGTGGGAATGAAAATAGAGAAAAAAATTAATCACTAAAAGCTGTTCGAGGGGATTAAAGGTTTAAGGTTTGCTTTTGGAAAAACGCTTTTTTCAGAAATCTAAAAAAATTCGTGCACGGCGAGGATTCGTCCCAGGAAAAAATCCTATTACTAAATTGAAGGTTTAGATGCGCTCTTTCGATTGAATTTTGGCCCGAAACCCGGAACTCAAAGTCTGAATTTTGAGAGCTCTTTTTCTGAAATACATGGCCGATGTCTGTATCCGCTCTTAAAAAATTGTGTCTTCCATCACTGGAAAACCGCTCGTGAAACCCACAATTTTTAAAAGCCAGATCTGTTGCCGTGGGGTCGGAGACGAACATTTTATTTTTCGATTCACAATTTTCGACCAGTAAATGTGGTCAAAGCCATTTTTAGAGGTATTTTTTGGACTATTTTACAGATAACACTATCAAATTTAAAGAATTCAGTTTCAAACAAAAAGCCATTCGAAAACATGTGCCATAAACTGTTTGGGCCCAAAATTTGAAGCTTTTCCAAAATGTATTTCCAGAGATATAGCGATTTTAGTGTTTTTAGTCTTATTTTTACCCTATTTTTTCCTATTAAATTTTTGGATTTATACAAAATCATATACTGAACATCAAATTCGAAGTCCCGGCTCGTTCTCGCTCGAAAGCTCGTCAAGTCGTCAAGTCGAAGCTTCAACGCCAGCGCTTTTACGCTTGCGCGTTTTACGCTGCGCGTGAAAGTGTTCTTTCTGGCTTCTCATAATTGATCGACAAAGTGCAATTGCGATACATATTTTTTTAAGTTAATCATAGACTAACATTATAGACTGAGTACCCTTTATTTTTTTTTCTAATAATGTCAATCCAATATGTTTTTCTTAATTAAATTTAAATGTCTTGCGACAAATAATGTACTTCTGAAATTAAAAATATGGCCTTAAAAGATTCGAAGCTTTAGGTAAAATTCTCACTGGATGGTATCATTATGTTTTTGAAAAAATAATTGCACCAAAATATATCTCGGAGTTTCATCATTTTGTAAGAAAGGCTCTATTTCACCTCTGGTGATATTAAATCGGGTTTTTTATCTTTGGCATCTAAGTCAATACATTCAAAATGCCTAATAGTGCCACTTTTTATTCAAAAGGGAATAATATAGGTTGAAAAATGTATCCTAAAAATTTATCACTAAAAATATCTATTTTTGAAAGATATTAAATATTCCCTCGTCAAGATTAACATTTTCAAGAGATGGGATCTAATTTATCTTGAAACAATAGAAAAAATATGGGGTATTTTTTATTGGTGGCATAGTACTTTTTATTTACAATTTTTTTGTCAAGATTTAGGCTGGTACAAATATTTTTAAAAGTGTAAAATGCATTTGAAAACACTTTTTTCATTTAAATGTGAAGACTATGGCTTGTTATTTAATTTTTTTATTTTTTTGACCTCGGGGACAAACTTTTTTAAATATTTGCATCGGCCTTATTGGAATGGATTTTGCCTTCCTCACTGGGGTAAGGCTATAATCCTGCTCTAAAAATGAACTTTTTATTAAAAGCTCAAAGACCCACCTTCATGTATACATATCGACTCAGAATCGAAAACTGAACAAATGTCTGTGTGTGTATGTGTGTGTGTATGTGTGTGTGTATGTGTGTGTATGTATGTATGTGACTAAAATTCTCACTGAGTTTTCTCAGCACTGGCTGAACCGATTTTGATCAAACCAGTTGCAATCGACTTGGTTTAGGGTCCCATACATCGCTATTGAATTGTTTGAAGTTTCGATAACTAGTTCAAAAGTTATGTATAAAAATGTGTTTTCACATATATCCGGATCTCATTTTAATGCATGTAAACGATGTCCGGATCCATCATCCGACCCATCGTTGGTTAGGTAATTGAAAGACCTATCCAACGAGTTCACAACATTGAAGATCTGGCAACCCTGTCTTGAGTTATGACCACTTAAGTGATATTTATGTACTTTTTTGAAGCCGGATCTCACTTCAATGCATGTAAACGATGTCCGGATCCAACATCCGACCCATCGTTGGTTAGGTAATTGAAAGTCCTTTCCAACGAGTCCACAACATTGAAGATCTGGCAACACTGTCTCGAGTTATGACCACTTAAGTGATATTTATGTACTTTTTTGAAGCCGGATCTCACTTAAATGTATGTAAACGATGTCCGGATCCATCTTCCAACCCATCGTTGGTTAGGAAATTGAAAGTCCTTTCCAAAGAGTCCACAACATTGAAGATCTGGCAACCCTGTCTCGAGTTATGACCACTTAAGTGATATTTATGTACTTTTTTGAAGCCGGATCTCACTTAAATGTATGTAAACGATGTCCGGATCCATCATCCAACCCATCGTTGGTTAGGTAATTGAAAGTCCTTTCCAACGAGTCCACAACATTGAAGATCTGGCAACCCTTTCTCGAGTTATGACCACTTAAGTGACATTTATGTACTTTTTTGAAGCCGGATCTCATTTAAATGTATGTAAACGATGTCCGGATCCATAATCCGACCCATCGTTGGTTAGGTAATTGAAAGACCTTTCCAACGAGTCCACAACATTGAAGATCTGGCAACACTGTCTCGAGTTATGACCACTTAAGTGATATTTATGTACTTTTTTGAAGCCGGATCTCACTTAAATGTATGTAAACGATGTCCGGATCCATCTTTCAACCCATCGTTGGTTAGGAAATTGAAAGTCCTTTCCAACGAGTCCACAACATTGAAGATCTGGCAACCCTGTCTCGAGTTATGACCACTTAAGTGATATTTATGTACTTTTTTGAAGCCGGATCTCACTTCAATGTATGTAAACGATGTCCGGATCCATCTTCCAACCCATCGTTGGTTAGTTAATTGAAAGACCTTGCCAAAGAGTCCACAACATTGAAGATCTGGCAACCCTGTCTTGAGTTATGACCACTTAAGAGATATTTATGTACTTTTTTGAAGCCGGATCTCACTTAAATGTATGTAAACGATGTCCGGATCCATCATCCAACCCATCGTTGGTTAGGAAATTGAAAGTCCTTTCCAACGAGTCCACAACATTGAAGATCTGGCAACCCTTTCTCGAGTTATGACCACTTAAGTGACATTTATGTACTTTTTTGAAGCCGAATCTCATTTGAATGTATGTAAACGATGTCCGGATCCATCATCCGATTCATCGTTGGTTAGGTAATTGGAAGTCCTTTCCAACGAGTCCACAACATTGAAGATCTGGCAACACTGTCTCGAGTTATGACCACTTAAGTGATATTTATGTACTTTTTTGAAGCCGGATCTCATTTGAATGTATGTAAACGATGTCCGGATCCATCATCCGACCCATCGTTGGTTAGAAAATTGAAAGACCTTTCCAACGAGTCCACAACATTGAAGATCTGGCAACCCTGTCTCGAGTTATGACCACTTAAGTGATATTTATGTACTTTTTTGAAGCCGGATCTTACTTAAATGTATGTAAACGATGTCCGGATCCATCATCCGATCCATCGTTGGTTAGGTAATTGAAAGACCTTTCAAACGAGTCCAGTATTTTTCTAGATCTAAAAAAATGCCGAAATATTTGTCCAAACCACGTATATTACCCATTGTTGGTAAAAAGTGAGGAAGGCATCAACCACATAGGTGGATTAAGTTAGTTTTTTATGTTATCTTTGGAAACTCCATTATTCAATGAAAAATCGCAAGGTTACGTAAAATTATAGATTATTTCTTTAAATATAATAATAAAATCAAGTGCCAAGGATTATGCAGATAGTTTTTTATCAAAATAAAATAAATATGTTTAAAAAGTCTAAATGATCTGAACAAAAACATTTATATACGTTTAATTGCATTTTTATTAGTTTTTTTTATTCAAATGTATCACAATTTTCACAAATAAATTAGAATAAATTTGAAAAAAATATATTTAAATTTTGAAATCCGTAAAACCCGTAACAAAATAAGGAAAATACAGGGATTCGGTAAATCCCGATCCCGGATTTCCCGAAAAGAATGTACTATTTATTTCTGAAAGCTCTTTAACTTTGATTTCAAGGAACTGATCATGTTTGAATCAAACAAAAGCTCACAGAATTAAATGAAAATAACACTTAAACAGAGGTAGAAACTGCCATGTTCAAGACAAAACAAAAAAGTGAATATCGCTATCAAAAATATTGTTTTTGTGAGCAGTTCCCCCGAACTTCAAAAATGGATTTTGTTTGTATTTTTTTTTATTTGGCTCAAACTTTGTGGTGGCCTTCCCTGTGACCAATAAAGCCATCTTTCTTACAAGTCTGCATACAATTTTGGCATTTACCCACTTAAAAAAATTGTACGTAAATATTTAAAAATCAGTATCTTTTGAAGGAATTTTCTGATTGATTTGGTATTTTTGGAAAAGTTGTAGGTATGGATGAAGACTATTCAGAAAACGGGAATGATGAAATTTGTATGACCCAATCTCACCCTCAAACCCAATGTCACCCCTGATGACGGTAATGGATTGTTTTCAAGAACTGCTCATGTTTAGAAGAATGCAAAAACTAAAATAATATATTTCAAGCATGTTTTGTAAACTACTATTTTTTTAAGGAACAACTAATGCTCAAAAGAATGCAAAAATACTCAAAAATAAATAATTCAAAGAACAGCTTATGTTTAAAAGAGCATGAGCATGAGCATGAGCATGGTTGACTGCCAATGAGCTGCTACTCCGTTATTGACAGATCAGCTGAAGTTAAACAATGAATCAAAAATGATCAGTGGGAGCCAACCATCCGTTCACTGTTTAACCCCTGAAGACCCCGACTTTATTAGTCAATACCGGCGCCCTCCCAAGAAGCCTGCAGTTCAACAAAAGGGAGGAATGTTAGTCCGATAGTTGAAGTTGCAGACTCATCAAGCACATAGTTTTTCGCTATATACTTGTTGATACCGCTTGAGACCGTTGAATCCACAGCATCTCCTTCAAGCATCACGTGATTATTTTTTTTTGGGTTAGTAGGATAAGGTATTGGCTTTTCGATGCCTCCCGAGCTACGATGCTATGGGGAGGACTTTCATAACAAACCCGTCGGCGAGCCTTCCGAGCAACGATGCTATGGGAAGGTCTTTCTAATTAGCACACCAAAACACTCGCGCACAGGTATTTAAATACTGAATAAATGTAATTTTGCATCACGATTACCCAGACGACATTGATGATAAAGGAAGGACTTTTCTACAGTCATTTACAGTAATACTTAAACTTATTTTAATGCAACAATTCACACGACGTCGTGCTTCCCGATCAACGATGATGTAGGAAGGACTTGAGCAAGCCAATCAGGATGAAACACGAAATAAAATTCTTTTCTTTTCACACACAATGCCACATAATTGACCGCGCGTCACCACCCAACTAATTGAACTGATTTTTTTCTGCTTGTGGGCAAGCCAACCAGGATGAAACACGAAATAAAATTCTTTTCTTTTCACACACAATGCCACATAATTGACCGCGCGTCACCACCCAACTAATTGAACTCAGAACAGCTTATGTTTAAAAGAAGGAAAAAACTCAAAGATTTTTTTTAAATACAATTGTTTTCAACCAAGGTGACCATTGTTTTCGATCAATGCTTTAAAATTGATGTGCAATACGCCATGTTTTTGTGGGTTTATTTTACTTTATCTTTGCGTATATTTCAAAATATTTTAAACTTTACAGATGTCTTACACATCTTAAATGTTTACGTATTTACGTAATTAAGTATTGTAGAAGATCTGATTCCATTGCATGGATTTTTCTTATTTGACTCTAAATACCAATAGACGAGACGAGAGGTACTGTTCAATCGTTTCTGTAAGGGAGAGTTCTTTTATTACGCAGCGAAAAAAAAAAATGGATTTTTGGACCCCCTCCCCCCTCGTAACAAAATCTCTATACATATCTCCCTCCACCCTACTGCGTAACGTAATAAGAAAACGTTACTTAATCCACCGGAAGGTGGTTGCTGCCTTCCTCCTAAAAGCCTTGCAACCACACACTACGAAAGCTTTGGCTAACGCTTACTTAGTAAAGACACTATACATCTGAGTGCTGCCATCTAGGTATGATAAATTTACGAACCATTTGAAAGCACTGCAGTGTTTGTGTGCGTGCACTGAGCGTAAAGTTCCGACAGCTATCCGCCGGAGCTTTCAAATTATGTAAATAATGACCCTTTTTAGTATCAACCAAAACAGTTTTTCGAACATATCTTTTAAAGTACTGCACCAAGCCGGATGAAATTTAAAAAAGACTTAAAGAACCAGAAGGCAAATCCAAAAACATAGATCCGGACAAAATCGGTCGAGCCAGTTCCGAGAAAAGTGAGTGAGAAAAAAAATTCTACGTCCATCCACACGCACAGACATTTGCTCAGAATTTGATTCTGAGTCGATATGTATACGTAAAGGTATATCTGGGAGGCTTATTTAAAAAGTTCAATTTTTGAGTGATTTTATAGCCTTGCCTCAGTGAGGTGAGGAAGGCAAAACGCTCCCTAAGAAACAAAGTACCACCGTCTCCATAATCTTAGTACTTTCCAGAAATAATAAAGTACAACCGTCTCCATAATCCGTCTTCCCACCCAAGTCGATGATCCCTCCATCCTCTCTCTCTCCAAGTTCGCCCACCCTTGAAAACCCCCCTTTTTACCTCATTCTGCCGCACCACCGTCTGTCCGAGGCTGAGCAGCAGATGCGCCGCTTCCTCGTTGTTGCTCGGGGTGTTGTTACCGCCCGCGTTGGCATTAGCGCTAGCGTTAGCACTGGCGTTGCTCGCACTGTTCGTACTACTGCTACTGCTACTGCTGTTGCTGTTTTGGTGGTGGTGCTGATGGTGGTTCCCCCCGCCTCCTCCGGGGGATTGTGGGATTCCTCCGCCGGGTCCAGCAGGGCCTTCGGCCCTCATCGGCGGCGTTGGCGTTTGTACTTGCGGTGGCGAATCGTAACTCCACACCATGGTCCGCACGCCGCACGATTCCCCCATGATGACGGTCGGGGTGTTGCGCGGGGGTGTTTGCGGAGTGCCGCCGGGGTGGTGTTGCGGGGATTGCTGCTGGTTGGGGGATATTTGGTTTCGTAGCGGTGGTAGCGGGCCGCCGATCACTTCCGGCTTGACGCCGTTGATGCGCTGCTGCTGCTGCTGTTGGTGCTGGTTCACGAGCGGTGGCCACACCATCCGGTGGGGCGGTCCCTGCTGCTGCTGTTGCTGCTGGTGGGCCATGAGATTTGGTATTTGGGCTTCGTTTTTGACGCGGAACAGTATGGCGGCGTCTCGCATCGGGTTGCGGAGTTGGAGGGCGGGTGAGGTTGAGGGGCTTGGACTGGGTAGTCGCTGGTTGTTTGGGGACAGCTGTTGCATGGCCTGGTTGATCAGGGCTTGGCTGGTCGGGGGTTGCTGCTGGCGTTCCCGTTTGATGATGACGTGGGGCGGGGGGTTGGTGGAACCGACCAGGTGGACCGGACTCTGCTGGCGGGCGTTTTGCTGATGCTGTTGCTGCTGACTCGGTGACATCGGTGGTTGCATGGGCGAGGTGCTGTTGCAGTGTTGCGGACTCGTCGGCGATTGCCGCGGGTTGTGGTGGTGATGGTTCACGAAGGTCTGCGTCGCGCCGGCACCGCCGGATCGTTCCCGCTTCACGTACAGCTGCTGCTGCGGGTTCGGGATCATCTGGATCTGGTTTGGTTGGCCGCCGGGACCGCGGGACGCCAGCAGGTGACCACCTTGGTTGATGATCGCGTACTGCTGATGCTGTTGCTGCGGCGGCAGGCCGCGTTCCTTCTTGATGCGGATCTGCTGCTGCATGGCTTGCAGCATTTGCTGCTGGGCGAGATGCTGCTGCTGCTGCTGAATTTGACTAGATGAAAATTTGGACACTCCTCCCAGCGGAGGCTGCTGAAACATTTGGATCTGAACGCCTCCGCCACCGCCGGATGACGTCGACGACGACGAGTTTGATGAAGATGATGACGTTGAACTCTGCGGTGTTGATGTAAGTCTGTTGGGCTCTTCGTTATTATTACTACCGTTACAGTTACTACTACTACTACTGCTGCTGCTGTTGTTAATTGACGGCGGTGCTTGCTTGCGCATCCCGAGCGTGACCAACGTCGTCGCCGGATGCTGTTGCTGGTCCAGCTTGGCCCGGGACGGCGTGACTAGTACGGTCACGTGCTGCTGCTGCGGCGTCCCACCATTCTGCTCCACCACCGTCCCGTTCCTCGTCCCATTCCCGTTGTTGTAGTGCTGCTGCAGCAGCTGTATCGAGTTCATCAACGCCAACCCGCTCGGCGGCGGCGAACTCCCCGGCGACCTGGGCCGTTCATCCCGCCCAACGGATCGTATCACACTGGTTCCCGGCGCGCCACCCTCCTGCGCCTTCCTCGACGGTGGCCGCTCGTCGATCAACAACCCCGGTGAATCCGGCGATGCCCGATCACTCACCCCGTCCTCCTCCTCGTCCTCATCTTCCCCTCCGTCGTCCTTCAACGCGCCATTTTCGTGCAATTTGGACGACGCGCTCAAACAGTTGTTGTTGTTGTTGTTCTCGACATGATGTTGGTGGCCGTACTGTCTCGAAGACCCTCCACCGCCACCACCATCCTCCTGCTCCGAGTACTGCTCGTCCAGCTGCTGTTGCTGCTGATTCTGCTGGTTCTGCTGCTGCTGCCCGGTCGGACCGTCACACATCTTGGGCGACAACGGTTGCAGTAGATCCGGAGACGAAGTGCTGGTGTCCGCTATAGACTCGCCATCGCTGCTACATCGTGAGTCGACTTTTCTTCGTTTCAGCTTCAAATCCTGGAAGAGGCTCATCTTATCGAGCTCGCTGTAGGGTCCACGGCTCAGTGTCATAATTCCTGTTGAAGAAGGAGAGAGAAGAGACAGCGAGTTAGACAGGAAGATGTGGTGAGATGTTAGGAATCTTAATCAACTATGAATTCTTTCATTAGTAACTATCACCATAATTTAATTATATTACTGTGTCCTTTAATCATTGTCTATTTTGTATAGCTTGATTTAATAAATTATTTTAATATAAACGCTAGTTAGTGTACCCATTGGCCGACAGCGAAATTTTGGGAAAGTATAATTTGCATCTGACTTGGCTTATGCTGATAAAACTTCATCCTTTTTTGACAATTTCAGAAATGACTCAGAAGCCCAATAATCTCATTTTAATTGTCCCTATCAAATATAACTTTCCCCCAACAAGATCGGTCGTTTCATCTCGCGGAGCAATATCGCACGGAAGAAAACCGCCAACGACCGCCGAGTAGCAGCAGTGGCAATTATTATAACTCGCGCGCTCAGTCAAGGAAAAGTGCACGACGTGCAATAACAATAAACCGTTCGGCGTCTGGCAACAACAACAGCAGCAACTTCAACGCTTTTGAACTTATTCAAGTTCAAGTCACTTTTGAGGTGAATTACATTCGCATCGGCTGACTGACCTGTGCAGAGTACAAGTAAAGGGAGCCTTGCTCCGTTTGAGTCGTCACGTGGATGATTTTTTAAATCTTAAATTTGAACTCTAGAAAATTCCTGATTGTTACAATTAGCGCTGGGACTGCACAAGTTGATCAGCTTAAGTTCACTTCCGACAACGGCGGCAATCAATGCATCTGCCGCAGGGGTTTAGTGGCATGAAACTAAGCTGAGGTTTGTACCCTAACCGGTACAGGGCAGGCAGAGTGCATTGTTGTTGTGACAGACGTTATAATATGCATCCACACCACTTGGCATTGAGATTAATCGTGCATGTCTTATCAAATGTTAAATAGAGATAGAGGGTAGCCGCCGGCCGTCAGACATGAGAGCACAAATCGACAAATCGAGCTGTACGGCCACGTTAGCTTTACGTTGAACTTCCGCATGTGTGTAATGAAATTGGTTTAAGAATTATACTTTTGCTGGTTACTACAAAACATGGCTCACAATATTTCGAAGCATTCCCGAAACTCCCATTTTTTTTAAATTTTTGTTCATTCACTTAATTGGATCCAAAAGTTAGGCTTAAATTGGTAATTTTACTGTGCACAACGATAAAGCTTAATTTTCTGAGTGCAATGGCCCAAAGTACTTTGGCCCTTCTTGACAAAGTTCTGCGAGTTCTGCGACCCTTTACTAAAAAATCAAATGCATTTTTTCAATATTTCGTCACCGCTACTTGGACTATTTTTTTTTAAATCACTTTAGCTTAGTTTAGAGGTCATAACTAAGCTCGACAAACAAAAATTACACAACTAAATTTTGTTTTCGTGATTAGATTATCCAAAGTGATATTTTTCCGAGGCTTTCAGATAATCGAGTCTGGACTGTATCAGTAAATTGTGGAGGAAGTCTCAATTCTCTGAAAAAAAAAAAATCGAAAATCGATTTTGTTCAATACATGAAATGGTTCAATAAGAATTTATTTTATCATCAAAATGATATATTTTGCTCATGGATCGAGATAAACAACAAATATATGGCCAAAAATAAATTGTTGGGTTAATGTTATGTTTGATTTTTGCCTTCCTCACTGAGGTAAGGCTATAATCCTGCTCTAAAAATGAACTTCGTATAAAAACGTCGTAGACCCACCTTCATGTATACATATCGACTCAGAATCGAAAACTGAACAAATGTCTGTGTGTATGTGTGTGTGTGTATGTATGTATGTGACCAACAAACTAGCTCATGTTTCTCGGCACTGGCTGAACCGATTTGACCCGAACTTGTTGCATTCGACTTGGCTTAGGGTCCCATAGATCGAGTTTTATACAGATTGAAGTTTCGATAAGTAGTTCAAAAGTTATGTATAAAAATGTGTTTTCACATATATTTGGATCTCACTTAACTGTATGTAAACTATGTCCGGGTCCATCATCCGACCCATCGTTGGTTATGTTATCAAAAGACCTTTCTAACGAGTCCAAAACATTGAAGATCTGGCAACCCTGTTTCGAGATATGGCCACTTAAGTGATATTGATGTACTTTTTTGAAGCCGGATCTCACTTAAATGTATGTAAACTATGTCCGGCTCCACTATACGACCACACGTTGGTTAGGTTATCAAAAGACCTTTCCAACGAGTCCAAAACATTGAAGATCTGGCAACCCTGTCTCGAGATATGGCCACTTAAGTGATATTGATGTACTTTTTTGAAGCCGGATCTCACTTAAATGTATGTAAACTATGTCCGGCTCCACTATACGACCACACGTTGGTTAAGTTATCAAAAGACCTTTCCAACGAGTCCAAAACATTGAAGATCTGGCAACCATGTTTCGAGATATGGCCACTTAAGTGATATTGATGTACTTTTTTGAAGCCGGATCTCACTTAAATGTATGTAAACTATGTCCGGATCCACCATCCAACCCAACGTTGGTTAGGTTATCAAAAGACCTTTCCAACGAGTCCAAAACATTGAAGATCTGGCAACCCTGTCTCGAGATATGGCCACTTAAGTGATATTGATGTACTTTTTTGAAGCCGGATCTCACTTAAATGTATGTAAACTATGTCCGGCTCCACTATACGACCACACGTTGGTTAGGTTATCAAAAGACCTTTCCAACGAGTCCAAAACATTGAAGATCTGGCAACCCTGTCTCGAGATATGGCCACTTAAGTGATATTGATGTACTTTTTTGAAGCCGGATCTCACTTAAATGTATGTAAACTATGTCCGGATCCACCATCCAACCCAACGTTGGTTAGGTTATCAAAAGACCTTTCCAACGAGTCCAAAACATTGAAGATCTGGCAACCCTGTCTCGAGATATGGCCACTTAAGTGATATTGATGTACTTTTTTGAAGCCGGATCTCACTTAAATGTATGTAAACTATGTCCGGCTCCACTATACGACCACACGTTGGTTAGGTTATCAAAAGACCTTTCCAACGAGTCCAAAACATTGAAGATCTGGCAACCCTGTCTCGAGACATGGCCACTTAAGTGATATCGATGTACTTTTTGGAAGCCGGATATAAAAATAGATGAAACGTGTGTACAGCCATTGTTGTGAGGAAGGCTCCAACCACATAGGTGGATTAAGTTAGTTTTTTAATTTGAAATTAGGCCGATGCAAATATTTTTCAAAGTTTTCGTGCTCAGGCCAGAGGAAAGGGGGTTGGGGGGGAGTCCCAATATTTGAATGCAAAAAGTGTTTTAAAATGCATTTAACACTAGTTCAGTTGTTTTGCAATCATTAGTATTAAAAAAAGTAAGATTTGACCAGTTCTCTGCGGAATCGGTCTTTTTTCTTTAATTTTAATTTTTGCATTTTTTAATCCGACTGAAACTTTTTTGGTGCCTTCGGTATGCCCAAAGAAGCCATTTTGCATCATAAGTTTGTCCATATAATTTTCCATACAAATTTGGCAGCTGTCCATACAAAAATGATGTATGAAAATTAAAAAATCTGTATCTTTCGAAGAAATTTTTTTATCGATTTGGTGTCTTCGGCAAAGTTGTAAGTATGGATATGGACTACACTGAAAAAAAAATGATACACGGTAAAAAAATGGATGATTTTTATTCACTAAAACTTGATTTGCAAAAAAAAAAAACACTATTTTTATTTTTTTTATTTTTTGATATGTTTTAGAGGATATTAAATGCCAACTTTTCTGAAATTTCCAGAATGGGCAAAAAATCTTTGACCGAGTTATGATTTTTGGAATCAATACAATTTTTTTTCAAAAAATCGAAATATTGGTCGTAAAAATTTTTCAACTTCATTTTTCGATGTAAAATTGAATTTTCAATCAAAAAGTACTTTAGTGATATAGTTCATCGTTTTCAAGTTATAGCCATTTTTATGTAACTTTTTTCAAAATAGTCGCAGTTATTAATTTTTTAAAAGTAGTGCCCATGTTTGCCCACTTTTAAAAAAAATATTTTTGAAATAATTTTTTTTTGAAAAGCTGAGAAAATTCTCTATATTTTGCTTATTCGGACTTTGTTGATACGACCCTTAGTTGCTGAGATATTGCCGTGCAAAGGGTTAAAAACAAGAAAATTGATGTTTTCTAAGTCTCACCCAAACAACCCACCGATCCGATCTTTTCGAAAGAAATATTTTCAAAAATTTTAAACCAAGACTAACATATCAAAAGGGCGTAATATTGAATGTTTGGTCATTTTGAAATGTTTGTCTTGATTTAAAATTTATGAAAATATTTTTTTCGAAAAGATCGGAAAATTTCACGAATGTTTCATGTTTTGACATTGTAAATCGGACCATAAGTTGCTGAGATATCGACATTAGAAAATGGTGGGTTGTTTGGGTGAGGCTTGAAAACATAAATTTTCTTGTTTTAAACCCTTTGCATGGCAATATCTCAGCAACTAAGGGACGTATCAATAACGTCCGAATAAGCAAAATATAGAGAATGTTCTCAGCCTTCAAAAATATTTTTTTCAAAAGTGGGCAAACATGGGCACTATTTTTTTTTAAATCAATAACTGCGACTATTTTGAAAAAAGTTACATAAAAATGGCTAAAACTTAAAAACGATGCACTTTATCAAAATTTCACTAAAGTACTTTTTGATAGCAAATTCAATTTTACATCGAAAAATGAAATTGAAAAAAAAAATGCGACCAATATTTCGATTTTTTGAAAAAAAGTATTGATTGAAAAAATCCTAACTCGGTCAAAGATTTTTTGCCCATCCTGGAAATTTCTGAAAAATTGGCATTTGATTTCCTCTAAAACAAATTAAAAAAAAATAGTTTTTTTTTGCAGATCAAGTTTTAGTGACAAAAAGGGAAATTTAAAATCACCAAAATTTTTTTTTACATTGTATCATTTTTTTTAGTGTAATCCATATCCATACCTACAACTTTGCCGAAGACACCAAATCGATCAAAAAATTCCTTCAAAAGATACAGATTTTTGAATTTTCATTCATTATTTTTGTATCGACAGCTGCCAAATTTGTATTGAAAATTATATGGACAAACCAATGATGCAAAATGGCTTCTTTGGGCATACCGAAGGCACCAAAAAAGTTTCAGTTGGATTAAAAAATACAGAAAAAATCGAATGACCGAAATCTGAGAGAACTGCTCAAGTGATTATAATAGTTTAAAAAAGTCCTTCCTATATTATCGTTGAACGAAAGGCACGCTGGCGATTTAAGTCGTCTGGGTAATCGTGGTGCAAAATTACATTTATTTAGTATTTAGATATCTGTGCGCGAGTGTTTTGGTGTGCTAATTAGAAAGTCCTCCCCATAGCATCGTAGCTCGGGAGGCATCGAAAAGCTAATACCTTATCCTACTAACCAAAAAAAAAAAAATCACGTGATGCTTGAAGGAGATGCTGTGGATTCAACGGTCTCAAGCGGTATCAACAAGTATATAGCGAAAAACTATGTGCTTGATGAGTCTGCAACTTTCACTATCGGACTAACATTCCTCCATTTTGTTGAACTGCAGGCTTCTTGGGAGGGCGCCGGTATTGACTAATAAAGTCGGCGTCTTCAGGGGTTAAACAGTGAACGGATGGTTGGCTCACACTGATCATTTTTGATTCATTGTTTAACTCCAGCTGATCTGTCAATAACGGAGTAGCAGCTCATTGGCAGTCAACCATGCTCATGTTCATGTTCAAAATTGTGGAAAAATTTTTCAGCTCATTATTTTTTTTTTGCATGTGCTTTTAGGGAAATTTAAAGTGCAAACAAAAACGAAAATAAATCGTGAATATCTCTGGCTAGTTTGCAGAACGTCGTTACAGCCATTACGACCTCTGACACTTTTTTCTCTAAAAAATTCAGAGCATTTTTGAATTTGATTATTAGTAAAATAATCGAGAACCGATGGAAAAATGGCTTTGTTTATAACATGCGCTTAGGACCTTTTGAAAATCAACCCGAGATATCTCGGGTGAGTTTTCAAAAAGCCGTAAGAGTTACCGTGACCTCCGACACTAATTTTCGTTTTTCTCTTAATTGAAACAATATTTCATTTGTTTTTAGTTTAGGGCACTTCAAGGACGTGTAGATGAACAATTTCAAGCATTTTTAAAATTCATTTTTCGTAAGTAGGTCGAATACCGATGCAAAAAGGACTTTGTTTGCCGATGACTCTTACGGCTTTTTGAAAACTCACCCGAGATATATACCCAAAAGTTGCTAAGAACGGTACATACTTTATCAATATTTCATGAACAAAAAAATTATGTATTTTTGGATTGAAAACTAAATTTGGGTTTAAAAAATGTTTTATTTTTATTTTTGTCTGCAACTTTGTCATTTAAAAAACCACTATTTTTTCAAAAACCAGCTGGAACTATATTTTTATTTGAGCAAAAGTTGCGTTTTAATAACGATTTTTTTTTGCCAAATCGGTTTTGGTTTAGGGGCGCTTTTGCACGTTTAAGTTTGCATGGGAAAAATCTCGAAAATGTATAAGAAAAAACGTCGATTCTCCAAACATTGTGTAAGATTGATTTGAGTGATACCGCCTACAAAAAATATTTTTCACCAATTATTTAGTGGCTTGAAAACAATAACAAAATACGATATCACAAGAAATAGAAATAAAACAACATAAAATGATCAAATAGGTATTCTATATTAATCTTCTGTGAATTACCAACCATGAACTGCGAATGCAATCGTCTGTGAACCATTTCTCGTAAAGTTAAAAAAAATAATCGCAATAAGGGGCGCCGCAATAAAAGCAGGGTACAGTAAACTTTGCAAAGACTGATAACACCTTCCGTACAATGCATGTAAGTACCAGATCGGGCCATCCTACCTCAACAAGAATTTTCCCTGTTTAACACGGGGAAGGTCATGTGTGTGTAAAAAAAAGTCGGGATTAAATGTTCGCACACAAACACAAGTAGTAAGTACTCAATGCAAATATTGCTCACCGCGGTGCTACTGAGTTGAGTTGAGTTGACTTTACTTGACATGGGTTGTAAATTGTACTGGTTTGAATACAGTGATCCTTAATTTTGTACTGTTTAATAATAATTTAAAAAATATATTGCTTGAATCTACTTAATTTTTTAACGAACTTTTATCAAACATTAGTTTGAAAAAAGTGATAAAAATATTGCGACTTCAGTAAAAGTATGTGTTTATTCTAGTGTCTGATACTATTGTTGGTCCCACTCCAAGTTCCTTCCTCCTTTAATCGTGTGCTGATTTGCTACTTTATTTTTGCCATATATTCTACCAGTTATTATTATTATTATTCCCGGTGTTTACTACACCAACAAGTCTCGACACACTTGTCGGTGGTGGTGCTAGTGTCGGTCGGTTGGGGCGATAATAGAACCCGAACCCGGCGACCGAGCTATTTGTGCGAAAAATGCAACTAACCTACCACAACGTTTGCCCTATATAAAGCGGCAATAATACTCACAACACAAGTAGAAGAAGGAAAAGGAAGAGGAGAAAGAGCAAGAAGTAGAACAGCGCACAGAAAGGGGGTTGTTTGTTTATTGCTTTTCATGTGAGGAGCTCCACTCAGAATTTATACATGTGTGAGAGTGTGTTTTGTAGTAGTAGGCTATGACGAGACACGATGATTTTGCTCGGTTGTCTCTGTCGGTTGAAAGCAAAAAAGGATTGACTGGTTGGAGTCAAGAAGGGCCGAAAGAGTGGTTTGTTTATTTTTAAATTCTTTTTTTTTGCACAGCCAGTGTTTGTTTGTATGGTTGTTTGATGCAAACGTGACTAAAAGAAACTTGATGACGAGGGAAGGTGGAAGCAATGTTTGGATTAAGTGTCTTCCGACTAGGTTTGACATGTTCTAATATTGTAGACAGAATTAGGTTAAGCAATAATTTGATGTTAGGAACTAAAATGTTTTTTTTTTTTAAAGAATTTCGTAAAAATGATTTTAAGATGACTTGATTATGAAAATACTTATAGAACGCATAAATTTATTCTAGTTTTTTAAATGTTTCCCCCTTTCGAAAGGTTGCTAGCACTATTTTAAACTAAACTTTTTTGATCGGTTTTCAATCCAAACTCTATCTTTTCATGAAACTTTGGAAAATATTCACAATGTTTTGAATATATTCGATTATTGAGAATGTCATCTCTTGAGTTATAACACAAGATCGTAAAAAAAATTGGCGGTGCTGCGATTTTTGAACCAATCGGAATTTTCCAAAAACGTCAAAATTAAAGTCAAACAAACCAAATTTATTTATCAAAAACGAAAAAACGAAGTTGACTTTATAGCTGTCGGCCACCATTGCTAGTACCAACCACTAGTGTCTTCCTTTTAACTACAAGGACTTCGCCGCCCTGGGCTCCTAAGTGTTTGAGTACGGCACGGAGCGACGGCGCCGGATAACTTATCAAATTTATAACCAAGAAGAACTCTATTTTTGTTGCAATTTTTCATCTAAATGTTACTGTTTGATTTCAAAGTGTGTTTTTTCAATATTCAAGCAAAACCAACTCTGAAAAATTCCTTTAACCCTATACAACCTAATCCCGCCCGGGCTTCGATTTAAAAAATCGACAAAAAACAATTTTTCAATCAATTATTGGGAAGAAGTAATCTTAGAATTTAAGAAAATTTAATTAGTTTTATGTGACATTGACATTGTTTATAAAAATGTCACTTTTTTTGGGGTAAACTTTGGCTGTTTTTTACTAACATTTCCTATATTTTAAGCAAAAATAAGTAATACCTATTTTTACGTACAAGACTATTCCTCTACGATTTTTTTTTATTCCAATTCAAATGATGATCGTATCATTCATTCAAAAGAAGGAAAGTTCGTAGAACAAAGGTTGCTTCACCCAGAGGAAAAATATACCTCAAAATCTGCAACAGTGGATTTTCTGCAGCAAATGTCACATTTTATAACATTTTTTGCAGCAAGCCCGTAGATAATTTTTGCCCGCGTGTAAACCTTTCTGCGATCTGCAATTCTCACCAACACATATAATGCTGGCCCGTCCCTGAGCAACACTTCAGAGAGAAGATTATGTTGGTGCTCTTTCAATCTCATTTCATCAAGCGTCCATGGCCCGTCCATTACCAAGAAGTTGGTGGTTCAATCCTCGTTCTGTTAAGGTTTTTTTGTGAAATACAATCAAAAAGCTGTCGGTAATGTCGATAATTGTCGGTAACGGGCCTACATCGCAAAAACTGCATGAGGACAGTTTTCATGCAGATAATGATATACTTTCATGCCGCCATGTATCACAATCATGCGACCGCCGGTTGGGTGTATTCAAAATACTTTTCATATACAAAATAAGAAAATTTTACTTTTGTTTTATTTTTTAAATTAAAATCACTATGGTTGATACGCTTTGATTACTGTTAAATGTTTCCCAAACAACTATTTCAAAATGTTTTTAAATTCTCAGTATTTAAGACAATTTGAAACTTGAACTAAAATAAAATTCAAAAACATATCGAGGCAGTCAGGGGTTGCAATGAATTTAATTATATGAAATGTTTAAGAAATAAATCTACTTTTCAAAATTGTGATTTTTTTTTCTAAAAATTCAATCCTTTAAAAAGTTTTTTAGCAATTCCGTCGTGAAACTACTTACTTTTCCTGTCATTCTTGAACGACGAAATAGCCTACTTTTCTGTACCAAAAATAACAGAATCGAATAGCAACACTTTTCAAAATAAATGCTGAAAAGTTCTACTTTTCAGCACTCAAATGGTTGCTGAAAAGTTGAACTTTTCAGCACTTGTTTCGAAAAGTAACACTTTTCAACGTTTTTTTATTTAAACGATTTATTGACAAAATACATGAAAATTTGATAAAAATTTCACTCAGTGTGTGTTTTTTGGAATTGCAAAAAATGTTGTATGGAACTCGTTGCAAAACTTGATTTTTTCAGCACTCTTCGTATTTATCCAACTCGGTGAACCTCGTTGGAAAAATGTACGACTCGTGCTGAAAAAATCCTCTTTTTGCAACTTGTTGCATAAACTACTATTTTGCAATTCTGTCGTAAAACTACTTACTTTTCCTGTCATTCTAGAAGGACAAAAAAGCCTATTTTTCTGTACCAAAAATAACAGAATTGAATAGTAACCCTGTTCAAAACAAATGCTGAAAAGTTCTACTTTTCAGCACTGAACTGGATTCAAACTTTTCAGCACTTGTTATAACTTTTCATACTTTTCAACATTTTTTTTGATTTAAACTGTTCATTGACTCAATGCATGAGCATTTGCCCTATAATTCTGTCAAAAGGGTGTTTTTCGGAATTGCAAAACACGTTGTATGGAACTCTTTGCTAAACTTGATTTTTTCATCACTCATCGTATTTATTGGTGAATCTCATTGGATAAATGTACGACTCGTGCTGAAAAAATCCCTGTTTTGCAACTTGTTGCATAAACTACTATTTTAAAATTAAACTTAACAATATTTTCAACGATTAAGTAAGATAAAAAGACTTCAACAAATGTCGCATAAACCGATTCTATGATCGCCAAGGTTTTATGAAATTTGTTGGTATTGGTTTGAATTCTTTTTTTGAAACTTGACTGATTAAATGTGATTTTGATTTAAAATTTTTGATGTAGTCTAGTCTCTATTTTTTAAAATGTGTTGTTTTTTCGGTTTTAAAAACATTTTGAAAGATAAAAAAATACATTTAGAGTGACTTTACGAGACAAAAAATAACTTCTTTTTGTAAGATAATAATAATCAAAAATGAATGTTGAAAAGGTTCTTTCTGACAAAATTATCTTTTTAAATAAGGCTAATTTTGTTTTTGTCACCCCCTCTTCAAAGACGACCCAAAAAAATATTCTTCAAAAATGTTCAAATTTTTAATGGAAATTTAAGAGAAAAACCAGCGTTTAGTCATAAACGAGGGGCTCATTAATAAAGACAACTAACTAACTATGGAAATTTAAGTGCAATCAACTGAAATCAATTTAAAATGCATTCTCCTGTATTTAGAATATTTTTTAGCACGTTGAGAGAATCCAAAAATCATTTGAATTTTGTTGAATTTCTCATGTACAAAATCGTGAACAGTTTTTTCGCATTTTTTTTAATCGAATCTTTCATTTTTTCAAACAAATTATTGCATATCAAATGTATGGATTATAATGCATTTTCCAATGGGTTTTCATTGAAATGTTTAAATTCTGGCTTGTAATTTCATTTTTTTTGCTCTACCCTCGACTTTGGCCAGAGTTGAGGGACAAAAACTTTGAAAAATATTTGCATCGGCCTTAATTTGAATTTTCAAAGTCATCTGTGAAATATGCACAATCGAAACTGGAGCACTTTTACAGAATGTATTTGTCATATCTTTTCAAAAATGATGCATTGGAAAAAAGTTATACTCTATGCAACATGATACAACGTCTTTTATCTTTGTTTACGGTATACCTAAAAGGCAAAAGTTGAGCATTCTTGAGTTTGATGTTATCCAAGCTTATTTTTTTGTATAAATTATTACAAAATATTTTTTCTCAGAATTGAAAAAAATGCTCAAAACCTGCCCAAAACGACGACAAGCATCGTCCGATGACGGTGATGATGGTTACAAAATTGCACAAAACTGCTGCTTCGCAAGTGGTGGAAAATCCTGTACCGAAAGGGGTGAGGCAAAGTGGGGCAGGGATGCCAGATACACAGATTTGTCTGTGTTTCACAGACATTTGAGCTCGTGTCAGACATTTTTTGAGGTACACAGACTTTTTAAAAACTTCATTAAATTGTTATTTTGTTAAAATATCAATTGAAACTTATTTCGTTAGTCTTCAAATGCTTAAAAACACAATTTTTGATAGATTTCTATGACTGTAAATTGATTTATTTGAATTTTAAACAAAGACACAGACATACACAGACTTTTTCACAGACATTTTAAAAAATCATGTGGCATCCCTGAAGTGGGGTGACCCGCCACATAGACTGCTCCACCGCCGAGGTAACTTTTGTTGATGTTTGTGGTGCACGTTTATGTACAAACATGAGCCGCCACCGCCCAGCGACGGCGACGACGACGTACTAAATTGAGGTTGGTCATTACCGGAAGGTTGAAATTTGATCGCGTCTCGACGACTCGACTCTCCTTCCTGCATATTTCACCAGCTTAAAACATTTCCACCTCTGTACGAGACCGAGGAGTTTGAGTTTTGAGGTGGTGTTTTTGCGACGAAAATATTTTTGTTTTACTTTTTGCTTGTTTTTAAACTGTGCAGTATGAAATTCATACCTTTACATGCAAATTTGTTTGTGTGTGTGGGTTGGCATGGAAAATTTGCCATGATTGTGAAACTTGGCTGGTTCGGCGAAAAAAACGAGGAAGTAACCGTAATAATACAACTAGGACTGAGTGGGCAATTTTTATGGACCATCGCATGTGTTTTGACCATGAGATTGCATTGAAAACAAAAAAATATGCTAAAATTGGACATATCGAGCTGATGGTAATTATTGTAACATTCCTAAGAAAGTAAAGCAATTCCATATTGAATGTTTGAGATGCTAAAAGATTTAGAGCTGATGCAAACCCTATATCACGTGCACTTTATTTTTCAATTAGTTCTGGGAACCTTCTCCTCCCCAAATGGTTTTAAATTTGGAATCCTTGGTCGTTTTATGATATTACTTTGTAATAGCGTATGTTTTAAAATCTACACTGTGTGTGTGTGTGTGTGCAACCAACCAAACGGGACCACGCGGTCGCTTCTTACAAATTGAGTTGTTTCCATGTATTTTTAGCTCTCATTCTATACATGCAAATAACTCGCATAGGCATTTGGAAGGTGTTAGCTCTGCCGAGCTTCGGTGACCCATTTCTACGCTGGCTAGCCGAGCGCGAGGTACTTCAGCTTTGTCGACAAGCCCCGCCCTGAAGAACGTTTGGACCAATCGGATTCAAACGTTATTTAGAACTTCCGAACCCTTGTCAAATGGACAAGGACCCAGCGCGTATATAGTTGATGGTGGTAACAGTATTCCTAATTCCAGTCATAGCTCACCAAGTCGCGATGGCCTAGTGGTTAGCATTTTTGCTTACCAATCCAAAGGACGGGGGATCGAACCCCGACTCGAGCGACTTTGATTTTTCGTTCATGTTCAGAGTTTCAAGATTTATATTTCCTATACTTTCTCGTTGGGAGCAGATGGGAATCGAACCCAGGATCATTCGCTTATAAAGCGAACACCGTAACCAGTCAGCCACGGCCGCTCCTACGTATGTTTTAAAATCTACACTAGTGCAATTTTCTAGAAGAAAAAAAAAAACGTACTTTAACAATGACTGCTTGCGGAAGTGTCTCGCCACATCAGACGATTGCTGATTGACAGAGCCTAGATCTATCACCGAGATGCTACTATAGAGCGATGAGTTGTATGTCTCGGTTGTCACTACTACCACCACTAAAAAGGCAGCTGAGCAGTTCTCTACGAAATCGGTCTTTTTTTTTATTAATTTTAATTTTTGTATTTTTTAATCCGGCTGAAACTTTATTTTCAACAATATTTTCAAAAAAATTAAATCAAGCCTAACATTTCAAAATGGCGTAATATTGAATTTTTAGCCCTTTTGAAATGTTTATCTTGATTTAAAAAAATGGAAAAATATTGTTTTCGAACGGGAACCGTGGTGTAGGGGTTAGCGTGGTTGCCTCTCACCCAGTCGGCTTGGGTTCGATCCCAGACGGTCCCGGTGGCATTTTTCGAGACGAGATTTGTCTGACCACGCCTTCCGTCAGATGGGGAAGTAAATGTTGGCCCCAGCCTAACCTAAAGGGTTAGGTCGATAGCTCAGTTCAGGTGTAGGAGTTGTCTCCCTGGGTCCTGCCTCGGTGGAGTCGCTGGTAGGCAATTGGACTCACAATCCAAAGGTCGTCAGTTCGAATCCCGGGGTGGATGGAAGCTAAGGTGTAAAAAGAGGTTTGCAATTGCATCAACAATCAAGCCTTCGGACACTTAGTTTCGAGTAGGAATCTTGCAATCGAGAACGCCAAGGCATTGCTGTAGAGCGAATAATTTGATTTTTTTTGAAGTATAGGAAAAGCGTGACAAAAGGGGGGAGAGGGGGACAATTTTGGCTGATTTTAGCGTGACGTAATTTATGGATGAGGTCTTATGAAATTTAATATAATATTACACCCTGAAATATGTAGCCCATCAGTAAGGCAAACCTACTTGACCGAAATGTCAAGCTCAAATAGGCGTTTATAATTTCCACTCGTCGTCGGACTGATGGCCGAGCGGACTAAGGCACCAGTCCTCACGGTTGGTGCGAGGTTCGATTCCCGTCGGTTGCAACTTTTCTTTGTGTTTCCAAAGTTTGTACATGCAGTGTTGAATATTAAGTGTATTTTTTGACGAAGGCGATGTGCATGCTTTTTAATGCGATTTTGCTGTGTAACGTATTTTAAATAGTGCCCATATATTTCTTTTTCTTTTCGGGATTTTGAATTCTCTAAAATTCAATTAAATTGGATTTCAACAAGCCATCATATTTCAACTCACGACAGCTCAATATAATTTTGAATGTTAAAATGGATTTTTTTTTAAATTTCTCATCTTTTACAAATTTCTAAATCAGGAAAAAAAAAACAAATCAAAATGGCCCATCTGAAATGCTGGGCTTAATCTTGCTATTTTGAAAATAAGTTTTTTTTTTACTTTTTTATAAGTAGGCTTAGGTACACATTTTGTTTAAAGTTTTTGTCTCCCCCCCCCCCTCTCAAAGTGCTCGAAAAATCAGGGGGCAAAAATAAAAAAATTTCAAAAAACTTCATAATTTCAATGGAATTTGAACTGCAGCTGAAATCAATTTAAAATGCATTCCCCTGCATTTAGAACCATTATTTTAATTTTTGAAAATTTTCGTTGTTAATTATCGCAAAATGTGTTTTTTTTTTCGCTAAAATTTTTGAAATATAATGATTGCAAAACAACTGAACTAGTGTTAAATGCATTTGGGTAATTCTCTACCAACTCACACGAAATCGGGAAAAGTTGCCCCGACCCCTCTTCGATTTGCGTGAAACTTTGTCCTAAGGGGTAACTTTTGTCCCTGATCACGAATCCGAGGTCCGTTTTTTGATATCTCGTGACGGAGGGGCGATACGACCCCTTCCATTTTTGAACATGCGAAAAAAGAGGTGTTTTTCAATAATTTGCAGCCTGAAACGGTGATGAGATAGAAATTTGGTGTCAAAGGGAATTTTATGTAAAATTAGACGTCCGATTTGATGGCGTACTCAGAACTCCGAAAAAAAGTATTTTTCATCGAAAAAAACACTAAAAAAGTTTTAAAAATTCTCCCACTTTCCGTTACTCGACAGTAAAAATTTTTGGAACATGTCATTTTATGGGAAATTTAATGTACTTTTCGAATCTTAAAATTTCGTATTTTTTCTAACTTTGCAGGATTATTTTTTAGAGTGAAACAATGTTCTACAAAATTGTAGAGCAGACAATTACAAAAAATTTGATATATAGACATAAGGGGTTTGCTCACGAGTTATTGCGATTTTACGAAAAATTTTTTGGAAAAAGTTACTTTTTGCGTTTCTCTTTGTTTCGTCGTCCGTGTCTGTCGCGGGTGACCATGAACGGCCATGATCGATGACGACCAACTTTTTCAAAACTTTTTTTCGTAAAATCGCGACAACTCGTGATGTTTATAAGCAAACCCCTTATGTCTATATATCATTTTTTTGTAATTGTCTGCTCTACAACTTTGTAGAACATTGTTACACTCTTAAAAATAACCCTGCAAAGTTAGAAAAAACACGAAATTTTAAAATGTAAAATTTTGTTCTAAATGAAAAAATGACCCTTTTGGGTCAATGTAGATTCGAAAAGAACCAGGCTTCACTGAACACCAAGATCTGGTGCGCCGTGGTGCGGTTTTCGTGTCACTCTAGAAACCAAACCGAGCTGTTTATTGTCACACCATAGCAACTGTACCGAAAGCACCTTGGTACACCACCGGTGCACCCAAACCAAGAGTGTGCCACTCAAGGTTTTGGGCACGGTTCTGGCTCGGCGACAGAACTTTTGGCCCCGAACCAACTTTATTGAAAACATGGGTAATCTCTTTTGAGTGTGTACACATTTTGACGTTTAGAACGTCATCTAAGCAGCCAAAGAAAATTTTGTTGTTGTTATTATTTTTTGTCGAACAGGCTTTTAATTCGCTTTGTGGCCAAGAAACACCGGCTGGTCCAAACAACGCGCCGGACTCGAACAACCCGCAGCGGCCGGAGTCCAAGAAACAGCACGCAACCTGATCGACGACAATCACAATCTGGAATCTGCGTTGCGATTCTTCTCGTCGGTGTCGGGTATCTTCGGCAACCAGCAGAATCAGCATCTGCAGCTTATTAAACAAATGTTGGTCAAATATCTGGACCCATCGTCCGTTCCGAAAGTGCTCTTCCAGGTTGTTTGTACCGTCGGAGCGTTCATTCTGTTGCACGATAAGGACGAAGGGTGATGATAATCACGGCCGAAAGTATCGACGAGGTGATGATTTTACTGTCGGATAATGTTCTGAGATGTTCCGGAAGCGGACGTAAAAGAACGTGGCTTCTTTGGTTCCGCTGGTGCTACAGATAATGATCGACCTGGAGGACGACGAGGAGTGATCCGTGTCGGACGAGACTGCCGATGATAACACTAGCGACAAAAATGTGATTGCCGAGTCGGCGTGAGTCTTGTCGGAAAGGCCATTCTGCCGCACATTATCGCAAACATTACAAACATGTTGAACTGGAAGTAACGGCACGCCGCTCTGTTAGTCGTCTCGGCCGCTGGCTAAGGTTGCCACAAGCAGATGGAAAGCATGCTGACGAACATCATGCAGGGCGTGCTCAAGTAGTTGATGGGTCATTTGACAGATCATTGGTCAAATGGCCACCGACTTAGCATCGGTCTTCGAGAAGAAGGCCTGAGCTGACCGGCAGTGGGGACTCTGCATACTCAACGAATTTTAGTTTTCCATTTCAGCGAAGCCTGTTAATAAACGATTGTCAGTACGGTAAAATTGAACTAGGGTTAAGCCCATTAAGATGATGAAAAACGACATCCTCTCACCGAAGATTTGATGTCGGAAAAAGAAAAAGGAAGCATAGGAGTCGGAACATCGGAACTTATGACGACTTGCCGGATTTCTCACATGACGTGAACCCAACCCATCTCCGTTCCCAGCTTGGTTCCGAATCTACATCAGGCTACCGGAGTAGCTCCACCGATTGCGGCTGCATCTTCTGCAGCGTTTTAAATTTATTTCGAGTACATTTACAAATTTTCGTATTGGTTACTCATTACACAACTTAGTAACAATGGTTCGTTTCCTCGTGAGCGTTTACTGATCAAACTCTAGGTCACTCTTGGCAAGGTAGAACACTTGTCGCGATGGATCCGCAAGGTACTTGGCCGCAGGCGTGTGGCGGAAGAACTGTAGTTGCCGCCGTCGTCACTGTTGGCATTTGAGCACTCGAGCAGGTAACCCACGTTACAATCAGCACCTAAAAGTCGCGCAAGACCGTTGTGATTTTACCACTTCAATTCTCCGTTCCTTCGCTGACGATCAGCCCGCAACACTTGCTCGCACCACAGTGGCAAATCTTTTTCTGGTCGCCGAACGTCTCAAAGTTGTAGTTGAAGGTGAGCTCTTAGCCCTGGTGGAGAAAAGAGTAAGAAGAGTTAGTTGTAGTAAGTGTTTTTACCGGAATTTCGAAAAACGTACTGCCTTGAGGTCCTTGAGGGCAAACAGCCCTACGGATTGGCTTCCGCCGACCTTCCACAGCAACGTCTCGCAGTTGGACTCGAGTAGTTGATGAACCTGGCCAAGTTGCCCTTGGGCCCCGCGTCGATCGTCTGCTCCGAGTCCACCGTCAGGAAGTAGTAATTTTCGTCCTTTTGATCACGCGACCTGACTAGCGCTTGATGGGTATCCGTTTGGCCGCCAGTGCCTAGTACCGCTTCCGTTTGAAGCACTGGTTCTGGTAACTTTCGCTAGCTGGACAAGTCTTCGGATTGCACTCCACGAGCAGCGCCCGGTTGATGCAGTTCGAGTTTAGCCCGCAAGGGTCCTTGTCCGACTATTTGTACTCACCGATCTAGTCCTCCTGTCGAAATAAAATAGATTTAACAATTGATACGGAAAACCATTCCCTCGACAAACTCACCCCGCGTTGCGGCCTCTCAGCGGAGCAACGATGGACCTTATTGGCTCAAATCGTCCTGGGTCGATTCTTCATTGTACCGCTCCATCATGTCCGACTGCTTCCGGCCGCCACGATGTCCGAGTCGCCTTCGTGATAGAGGTAGATTGCCTCCGGTTGATCGATCCAAAATCGTGCGTGCCGTAGAAGCGCACGCAAATGTCCTTTTGCTTGTGTTGCCGCCGGAATACCACGTCCGGGTCCGCTGGCAGGGCTATCGTGAGCGCGGGCCAGAACTTGAACCCGGAGATGGAGGTGGAGATGAGACTCCGCTCTTATCGCACCGTTGACGTTGATTGAGCACTGCTCGAGTGAGTGCTTGGGGCAGATCATGATCGACGTGGTCAGTAGCTGGAATCCGGCGGGGATGCACTTGACATCGGGTACGAAGAAGGACATCGAATGCACCGGACGAGGGAGCCCCGTGTGGCGGTCGAGTTGGTACGAGGATCTTCCGTGACGCAGGAGTGACACATGTGGTATGGCAAAGGAACAACCGGAACAACCGTTGAGTGGTCATCAGAATCGGATTGTGCGACTGCTTGACCGGACCACTTTTATTGTTGCTGTTAAAAACCGCGTGCAACTTTTCGCAGGAAGAAAAAAACGGGTTGACTTTGTTTGGATTTTTTGCTTGACAGTGACAGCTGTTGTGCAGTGCACGCTAAATTTATTTCCAAAAATCGGCTACTTTTCAATCAAAGTTCCAGACACGGTTCCAGCGAGGTGCTGGCTCCAACCAGCTCGGTGCTGGCTCTGAGCTCGAGGTTCCAGCACCGGCAGAACCGAAGTGTCACCCCCCTAGACCCAAACTGTATACCAAGGATGCAACTCAACATATGGTTGATCCAAGTAAACCGGAGGCGACATTGTTTTGATTGAGGTTTGTCAGCCATCATTCACATCTTCGGGATGGCGTGGCGGTTGTTGTCTCCGTCTTTTAACCACGAGGTTCCAGGTTCAATCCTGAGTACACAATTTATTGAGGATTTTTTTTTCAATGTTTGCTGTCAAAATTACTGATTATTTTTTAAGTAACTTCTTCGAACCTGCGACGCTTTAGTCAAAGAGTTAGAAAATTGAATGGATTTTTGTAGTGGAATAGAGAAAACGTTCCATATTATGCAGGCATGTTTAAGTGGAAATGACTATTTAAGGATTATATGCACGAGAAGTTAAAGTTTATATTTCATGACACTACGAAATTCTATTCCTGACGAATTATTCTAAACAAAAAAAAACATTCAAAAAATAAAATAATAACTGTCGAGATTCGAACCAAGAACCTTTAAAATACTAATGCACTGCCTTTGACAACCACACCATTAAGAACTGTTGAGTTCGGTTGGCTTGCTAGGCATCAAGAGTTCCAAGCTTCTCCCGTGTGGTAGGCGCAGAAACCATGTCAGTTTTGTATACCCGATCCACACCGCCGTCACACCAAACTTCGGTTTCGGTGCACCGATCAAGCTACCGAGCTGTGTCGGGTTTTATTCGTGACGAGAAATGGTGCGCATAGAAAAACCGGTATCATAGCAAACCGTTGTCGCACCCGTCAAAAGGTAAGTCTGAAAAGAACATTAAATTTCCCATAAAATGACATGTTCCAAAATTTTTTACAGTCAAGAAACGGAAAATGGGAGAATTGTTAAAACTTTTTTAGTGTTTTTTTCGATGAAAAATACTTTTTTTCGGAATTCTGAGTACGCCATCAAATCGGGCGTCTAATTTTACATAAAAGTCCCTTTGACACAAAATTTCTATCTCATCACCGTTTCAGGCTGCAAATTATTGAAAAACACCTCTTTTTTCGCATGTTCAAAAATGGAAGGGGTCGTATCGCCCCTCCGTCACGAGATATCAAAAAACGGACCTTGGATTCGTGATCAGGGACAAAAGTTACCCCTTAGGACAAAGTTTCACGCAAATCGAAGAGGGGTCGGGGCAACTGCTGTGTGAGTTGGCGGAGAATTACCCATTTTGAAACACTTTTTCCAAGTAGGGGAACTATACCCTTTCTCAGCCTATTTCTATTATCGGCCTATCAGCACTTTGATCATGAATTACAGCTTAAATAAAGTGTTTTTGACTGTTTCAAAGTAATAAATAGCTCAACTTAAAGTGAGCAAGCAACTCTTCATTGTTGATGCATCTGAAAATGTTGGTTTAATAGCGGAAACGGCAAAAGTGATGAGAATTGGTCGAACGGCTTAGTGTGATTAAAATGGGTATATTTCCCCTAAATGTTGAAACTATGGCTTGTTATTTCCTCAGCCAGAGCCGAAGGACAAAAACTTTGAAAAAGATTTGCATCGGCCTTATAGAAAACAAAAAAATAAGAAAAAATCTGATTTCTTAATTTTAATTCATTATTTTGCTGAAAACACCTAATGAGTCAAAATGGATAATTTATAAAAGATTGTAATTTTTTATGATCTTGATCACAACCAAGGACCAAAGACACATAACTAATAAAAAAATCCGTTAAAAATATATATTTTTTTTAAATAGATACATTAGAGCGAAACCCGTCATGTTTTAAAATGATCAATAAAAATAAAAAGATTAAATCTGCGAAAAGCTACAGAATTCCCCCCCTAGGGTGGTTTGCATCGTTGTTGAGTGACATCGTGTCACCTCTCTCGCCGGTGAAGGGTGTGGCGTGACTCTCTACGGGGGGTTGATTTGTGAATGAAATTACTAGTTGAATGTAAACAGCAAGCAATTTCAGTCAGCTGAACGTTGTGGGATGGACATTTTTTACAAAATACCTTGCGTCTCCTCCCAAACTACAACAACAGCCGAGCTCACCAACCACCTTTGGAAACGTTGTTTTTCCGCGTTTCGCGCGACCGCCGTGAACTTTCCCAGACACATTGTTAATTAGCCGACCAGAATGAGCCATTAGGATGCATCAGATAAGAATTATTAACGGTTAGAACGTTGGCATTTTTGCTGTCATAGTCACATTGAAACTAACTGGCTGGTGTGTCAGTCTGATAGTGATGGTGTCAACAATTGTCAAATAATTATTATTTATTTTTGTCAAATGAATGTGGTGCCAATTGCTTAGTATACAATTGCCAAATATGCTTATTATTTATGCTGTATTTTTTTATGCAAAACATTTTATTTAAAGTAACCTAGGATTCGTAATGCTTTATTCTACTGTCAAATTGTTTAGAAAAACAATTTTTCCGTGACCAGTAGGTCATTTCGAGCACTTTTTGCTCCAGCAAAAAAAAAAAAAAAAAAGAAAAAATGTTTAAAATGTTTGAAATCTTTTTAGGCCGATGCAAATATTTAAAAAAGTTTTTGTCCCTCGGCCCTGGCCGAGGTCAAGGGGGGGCAAAAAAATAAAAAAATATAAAAAATTAAATAACAAGCCATAGTCTTCACATTTAAATGAAAAAAGTGTTTTAAAATGCATTTTACACTAGTTCAGTTGCTTTGCAATCATTAGTTTTCAAAAAATCTAAGATCTGACAAAAACAAAAATTTTATCGAAAAAAAAAGATTTTGCATCGAAAATTTTAAAAAAAGAAGATTTTTTAATAAACCAAAACATGCTAAAAATGATTTTAAACGCAGGAGAATGTATTTTAATTTGATTTCAGCTGGTTGCACTTGAATTTTCATTGAAATTTTGAAGTTTATTGTAAAAATATTTTTTTTTGCCCCCTGATTTTTCGGGCCAATTTTGAAGGGGGGGGGGGGGGGGGGGAGGGTTACAAAAACTTTTAAAAATATTTGTACCAGCCTTATTTTAGAACGGTAAACCGTCTTGTTTCACTAAACAAAATTTAACCGTAAATCAATGTATTTCGCTTCAGATTTTTCAGTATTTACCAGTTTATAGAAATCACTGTAATTTTTAAATTCACACTATTATACAATGCTACCACGTCTAGCTCACCCGCAGCAAACTTAAAAATAATCAGGAAAACGCACACAACTTCAAAAACTGCCCTCATCATCTTCGCCGCTGTCGTGCCGTCATATTTGCATAAAGTTGTGTGTGAATGTGCAGTGCAAAGTGCATCGAATCTAACACCCGACTGCAGTCAGTGCATCCCCCCCCCCCCTTAACTGCTCCTCTCCCTCTCAGAGTCTCGCTCCCCATTCAAAAAGCTAGTTTGGCGGGGTGAATTTTATTCACACACATGCAGTCCGTCGCTCACCAAACTGCACATTCTCGTACACACGTTTATTGCTCAATCGACGGGCGACCGACGACCGACGCGTTGCCTTGAAATAGTTAAGTGGGTTTAAATTTTTCTATTACTATTATAACACACCGACTGACTGTGCTGTGCTTCATCATCACCATCACTGACAAACACTGCTCAACACTGCACTGCACTGCCAGACGATGGTGATGAACTAAGCAAGACAACAATTCTCGTCGGCTAGAAAATACTTGGTAAAAGTAGTCTTCTTGGTTTACGAATGGCAGCCATTTTGATCGAAAGGGTTGTATTAAAATGCAACTCTAACTTTAGTATTTTTTAAAAATATTTGCGTAATCAACCTTCTCTATTGACAATGAAACTTTTTCAATTTATTTTTTTCAGGGAAAGGTATCACTAAATGATTAAGGCAAGATAATAGCTATGCAAATATTAAAAAAATCTTTTAAGCTCAACGTTTTAGCCAATCTGTGGTCCAAAAATTGATCTTTTAAGTAATATAAATTTAATATTAAGGTTAATTTGTACCACAAGAACCCCTCCCTTAAAACTGGTGAAGTTTGTATGGAGAAATCATCAAAATGTATGGAGTAATGCTACATATCATATCTCAGTTTTCACCGGTGGAGGGCGGAATAGTTATCCAATTCTTACCATTTCTCGGAATAGTGCGACTTCCCGTGATTTTTCCAAAAACTTCGGATTCATAGAATTTTTATATTAAACAAAAGCCTTGTTTGGTCAGGAAATTCAAATTTGGATACTTAGCAATCGAAATATTATTTATATCAGAATAGATTTCGCTCATGAATTGAAAATCTCTACGAAATCGGCCGATTTCGACCCTTTTTTATTTTCTGTATTTTTTCTATTTGACTCAAACTTTGTTCAACCATACAAATCTTCATACAATTTTGGCAGCTGTTCATACAAAAATGGTACGTAAATATTCGAATATTTTGATTGGTTTGGCGTCATCGGCAAAATTTTAACTATTGATGAGGGCTATTCAAAAAAAAAAAAAAAAATCGGTACAGGGAAAAAATAGGGGATAATTTTTTTTTAAATTTGTTTTCTTTGTTTTAGGGGACAAAACCCCACATTTTTGAAGCCATTCAGAAGTATAGACCAACATTTTTGCCGACGAGTTTTGTTTTTTGGTCAAAATAGTGATTTTTGTTAAAAAAAATCTTGTTCATACATTTTTTTACCTCTTTTTTTATGTATTATGTAAAATCGAATTTGCAATTTGCAAATAAAACCATTCAAAAATAAATTTTGTCCAAAAAAATCCGGTTTCTTGATTTTTTAAAATGTTGTCTATAATTGTCAACTCCTGAATTTTTTTTTTCGAAAAGTTTAGAAAATTTCCGACAATTTCGTCTAACCCGAGCAGACGGAAATAACTTCGGAATAATTTTTTTTGATATTTGAAAATACTAGGCCAATAACATTTTATGTAATTTATAACAAGATTTGTTATTTGTCGTTATGATTTTTTTTGTTATTGGATTGTTATTGTAATAACAGACTAATAATATTTTTTGTTATTCTTCGAACAAATCTTTGTTATTATTTTTTGTTATTTTAACAACTAATCCTATCAGGTATTCTTCCATAACAAAAAATGTTATTCCAAAGTTGTTTTGGCTTTCAACCAACATCAGAATAAAAATGGATTTTTCAAGAAGATTCCATAACACTTTCCATTATTTAAACATTATTTGTTATTGAAATGCCATGAATTTTGTTATTACCGTCTGCCCGGGAAGAAATATTGAAGATTGGACCACTGGTTGCTGAGATACAACGGATTAAAGAAAAAGAAACTGGAAAATTGTTTTTTAAGTCATGGAATGGACAATCATGGACACTATTTTAAAAAGTCAAAAAACCGGAATTCATCGGACAAAATTTAACTTTGAATGGCTATATTTGAAAACGGTGCACTGCCCATGTTCGCATAAATGTCCCATATGCATTTTAAGCAAGTTGAGAAAAAGAGCTTCAAAGTTTGAACAATAATTTATGATGATTTTCAAATATACAACCACTGTACTGTAAATTCAATCAATAGGGATCTCATACAGCCTCTTGTTTATGCTTCTAAAAAGTTTGTATCGATAGTTGCCTCAATTTTTCGCTTCTGATTCGAACAGGTACGCTGCAGGATGGGACCTGGTATTTGAACATTTCCTGCATAGTCGAACAAAATGTTCGCATACCAACCCGATCGAAGCATGCTGCAAGTTGCAAAAAGAGGATTTTTTCAGCACGAGTCGTACATTTATCCAACGAGGTTCACCGAGTGAAATTTTATGTCAAATTTTCATGTATTTTGTCAATAAATCGTTTAAATCAAAAAAATGTTGAAAAGTGTTACTTTTCGAAACAAGTGCTGAAAAGTTCAACTTTTCAGCACCCATTTGAGTGCTGAAAAGTAGAACTTTTCAGCATTTATTTTGAAAGGTGTTGCTATTCGATTCTGTTATTTTTGGTACAGAAAAGTAGGCTATTTCGTCGTTCAAGAATGACAGGAAAAGTAAGTAGTTTCACGACGGAATTGCAAAAATTATTTTAAAACTAATAAATTAAATATTAACGTGCTTTGTGTATCCTTGAAATGAAAAAAAAAACAGTTCAAGATGACCGGATAGAGGAAATGCTGCCTGAATTCCAGGGATTGATCAATCAGAAAGGTATGTTCAGAGGATTACATTTCCAAGAGGGACTCATTTGTGAACATTTTCACTATGGGACTCAAAACTGAACATTTTTCAAACGGGACAAACAAACCTGCTGTAAATTTTTAAAATTCTAGAACATAGTGGTAAATATTATTAGTTTAGCGAAAAATAAACCATAAAATGAAGCAATTCCAGTATCTAGCTCAGAATCGACAAAAATGCATATGGGACATTTTTGCGAACAAGTGCAGCACTTAATCAAAACATTTGTAGAGTACTTTTCGATTAAAAAAAAATCGATTTTACATAAAAAATTAGGTCAAAAAAGATTTAAATTAACGTTTTTGTTTCCCATTTCCATGCACATATTTTTTTCTACATCACATAAATTTTAAAAATTATGGAGAATGCTTATTAGTCTAAGCTTCCACGACTTTTTTCTAAACAAAAAACAAAACAAAAATTGTGTTTAATACACACAAAAACAGAGTTATTTTCAGTAAAATTTGCTTCAGTTGACTACCTGCATAAAAAAAATTGAATTGAAGGATTTGAGCAACTTTTTTTTTTATTAATTCGACTAAAACAATAAATAAGGCTGGAAATGTATTGCATGATTTCGATGCAAAATTTATCAAAACAGATTGGTTTTGAATCTTAGAATGTGCATGTTCAAAATTTCTGTACTTACTCTTTGCCACCAAAAAAATCAGCATTCTTCTACTAAGTTCTTATCTAAATGGATTAATTTGTTGTCTGGAGCTTAGTTGTTTTTGTTCAATTTATAAAAAAATATAGCTCAGAAGTTTAAATTTACTTTCTCGTAAAGTTAATATTAAACCGAGCGCACTTTTAAATCGAAAAGCTTGCGAAAACCACAAAGGTTTTTGCATGGTATTGCGACTGATTATTAATTTATAAATGGTTGTTATTGAATATAGGGCGTTTTTAAATGAGAATTACGGCATGTCGGTCACGTTTGAATCTCCCATCGATAAGAAGAAATGTTTCCATTTAAGACGCCAAGATGAAACACAGCTGATTTAGTGCTTTCAAAATAATTAGTATAAGTATAGTTATTGAAAAACACCAAAATACTTTAGAACTAGCTCCAGGTACTAATTAAACGTCAAAATTGGCTGGTCAATTTGGCATGGAACCATCTAATATTACTGAGTGGAGCGTCCAATTTCCCGTCCCGGGAATTCCTGGGATTTCCCGGAAAAAAATATTTACCGTTTCCCGGGAAATTTGTAAATTTCCCGGAAATTTCCGAAGTACAAGCAAAAATATACATTTTCCTACCTTTTTGGCACCAATGTTTTGAAATTATACAAAAAATAGTTTTTGGAGAACCTGATTTGATTTTATTTATTTCTGTATATTTCATGTCAAGGTTTAATTCAGATAATATTTATCTCTGAAGCATTCACCACTAGGAATATTGTTTGCTTATATGTTGGACCACAAAACATACGCTGTTATGGTATGAATATAAACTATTTTATTTTTGACAACCTTTTTTAATGCTTTTTTTTGTAATATCATTTGAAAATAAGATATTTACATCTTCCGGCCAAGATCAACATTGAGATTTGTTTGACTTTTTTTACCTTGAACATGTTGGATGGAAATTGAACTGATATAATTGATTTTTTTTAAATGGTTTGTGTGAGAAGAATTTGTTTCCAAGTATTCGAGAAATTACAGATTGAAGTTATAAATTTATGAAGCACGTGAGCTACCAAGGGCGTAAGAGTTATATATTAAAAAATATCGTTGAATTAAAACCACTTTTAAATACTCAAAATTATTTTAATCTAATCAATTTATTAGGCTGAATACCATATAACTAAAATCATATCATAAAACCATAAAAAAAACATCAAAAAACAACTTCGTATCATATGAAATTTACTCAAAGAATGCATCTATATTTCAAAAACTCGCTCCAAATATTTGAAAACTTTGAGTTGTGATTTCATGAATAGTGTTTCAAGTTAAAAAGCGCTAGAAATTAGATTTTTAAGGTGAATTCAATGATTATTCATTTATTCAGAAGTTGATTTTTTTGGTTTTTTTATCTTAACTTTATGGTCACTGAGACAAATTTAAAAGCAATTTTATGGTTGTGGAGCATAGATTTTTACTATCCAAACACTTTGATTTAAAAAATCCTACTCAACAAAAATACTAATAATATTGTCTTTCATTTGGGACGATTTGAAAGATTTGATAATTAGAAAGTTTGTATATTTTCTCAAAGTTGCATGATTTTTTACAAACAGTCAAGCCATTAATTGATCCTCACACTCATTTTGACCATTAAAGTTGCTGTTCTATACAATTTCGTTGCAAAAGATTAATCAGAAACGGGAATAGAATAATTTTCGTTAAATGTCAAATTTTCCGGGAATTCCCGGAATTTCCCGGGAAATTTGTTGAAATTTTTTCCGTTTCCCGGGAATTTTGTAACCCCGGGAAGTTGGACGCTCTATTATTGAGATTTAAAAAAATCATAGTAAGTAGGTATAAAGACGCAAATGTTTTTAATCTTTCGGGAAAAATGCTGCCATTTATAAGATCTTTCAAGAATTTCCCAGGTTGGTAGTGGTTGCTGGATTGAACACTACATTAATATAACTAAATAAACAAAATCTTCAGTACAAAATTTTCATCAAATAATTAATTGTAAATCTTGTTTTTTATGCGTTAACATTTTTTTTATCGATGTGACATTACACTTAGCACATTTTTTAATAATCTTAGGCAATGGCTAAAGCGATTTATTGCAGCTGAAAAACTCATATTTTGATTACATCGCAGAAAATGTGTAACGTTTATGAAAATCATAACAGACTAAATAGAATTGAACAAGATTTGAAAATATAAAAAGGTTAAATGATACTTCAAATTCATAAGAATTCAAACCAAACAACGCTATTCATATGATGTGCCCGTAACTTGATCCACCATGCGTCGCCATCGAGTAACATTATTATAATAATTCAATTTTCCAAATCTCCAATAAGTTAGTTGACTTGCCCTAATGTTCTTCAATTCCATTCACCTGTTCATGCCTCCCCACAAGCGTTTGTGTGCGTGCGTGTGTCCGTGTCCGTGCAACGGAATGGCGAAAGCAAACAAAGTTGCACCTTCTTTCCAAAGCCCCTCTGCACACAGTAGTGCATTTGCAACGATTTGTACCGACGTTCAGCGAGCCAATCAGGAAGTGATTGAACATTCGCATGCACCACGCGTTTTCAAAAAGGGGTGGTGGTGGGCTGGTAAAGAGGGGTGAAGCAATTACGTTTCACACTCACTTCCTCGTTCGAACCCCCTGCCTGCTGGGATTTCCACAGACTCTTCACCAGCTTGTTGGTAAAAGTCATCGCAAAAGTGACGTTTTTAATCGAATCGAGCTTTTTGCTGGAAAAGTTCAATTCGATGGTTGAAGGGGTAAAACGTGTGAATCCGCACACCCCTTCTGGCCACGTGGCTCTCCTCCCAGCTCAGCTTATGCTGTGTGTTGTCGATGCTGGCCTGCCGCCACCAGTTTAGCGCGCTGGCTGGCGTGAGGTGAATGTAAGCATTATGTAACCGAAAAGTAAAAAAAAAACTAACTTAATCCACCTATGTGGTTGATGCCTTCCTCACTTTTTACCAAAAATGGGTATATGAGTGGTTTCATCATTTTTTTAGATCCAGAAAAAAAGAACACAATGTTTTACTTATGTGGTCATAACTCGAGACAGGGTAGCCAGATCTTCAATGTTTTGGACTCTTTGGAAAGTCCTTTCAATTACCTAACCAACGATGGGTCGGATGATGGATCCGGACATAGTTTACATACATTTAAGTGAGATCCGGCTTCAAAAAAGTACATAAATATCACTAAAGTGGTCATAACTCGAGACAGGGTTGCCAGATTTTCAATGTCTTGGACTCATTGGAAAGGCTATTCAGTTACCTAACCAACGATGGGTCGGATGATGGATCCGGACATAGTTTACATACATTTAAGTGAGATCCGGCTTCAAAAAAGTACATAAATATCACTAAAGTGGTCATAACTCGAGACAGGGTTGCCAGATCTTCAATGTTTTGTATTTATTGGAAAGCCCTTTCAATTACCTTACCAACGATGGGTCGGATGATGGATCCGAACATCGTTTACATGCATATAATTGAGATCCGGGTATCTGTGAAAACACATTTTTATACATAACTTTTGAACTACTTATCGAAACTTCAAACAATTCAATAGCGATGTATGGGACCCTAAACCAAGTCGAATGCAACTGATTCGATCAAAATCGGTTCAGCCAGTGCTGAGAAAACTCAGTGAGAATTTTGGTCACATACATACATACACACACACATACACACACACATACACACACACAGACATTTGTTCAGTTTTCGATTCTGAGTAGATATGTATACATGAAGGTGGGTCTAGGAGCTTTTAGTAGAAAGTTCATTTTTAGAGCAGGATTATAGCCTTACCTCAGTGAGGAAGGCAAAAAAGGTGAAATCGCGGCCACATCGCTGCTGCTGGTTTTGCTGAAGTTGAAGTTGTGCGAAGTTTATGGCTGAATTTAAGCTCCACAAGCTGGGTGATGTAACCAATTTGCACACCCCGGCACAGCAACGGTCAATGACCGGCGGAGAGCTTTTCCAGCGTGGTGGTGGGTTTGGGGTTGGTTTGTTGGTTTGATGATGAAGGCTCTTACATCAAAACAGCGAGCTGAACGTGCGCGCCACACGATCAGGCTGGGGTCGTTGACTTTCCGAGGGGTGGGTTTTTTTTTCCTTCTTTCGATGACGATGACGTGGGCTGTGCTGAGCTGCTTAACCTAGTTTTGCTTGCCAGCTTGTTTCGCGGTGTAGTTCAAAGTGAAGTTCAGATGTGGTGATGGTCGGTTGAGTGTGATGGTGTGCTTTTGCGGAACGATAAGGATGTTCTAAGGAACGGGGTTGAGCTTATTTAAAATATTACTGATTTCAGGACTTTGTGGTTTGCATATAACAAATTATATGGCGTCGCATAGTGTTTGAATATCCCCAAGCCCAATCTTGAATGTCTCTTAGGCAAATTTAATTGGTATTTTCATTTTTTTCAAAAAATATATGTTCAGGAATGGACAATTATGGACACTATTTGAAAAAAAAAAAACAGGAATGTTTCCGTGAAAATTTAACGTTAAGTGGTTAAAAACGGTGCATTTCATCAAACAATCAGTTCATAACTTTCGATTCGATTGCAAATTTGATTTTACATTAAAAAGTGATTTTATATGGCACATCTCGGAGAGGAAGCCAAAACTGAAGCCAACATAATTTTTCGACTTAAATCTTCATTTTGCAAAACAAACTTTTTTTCATAACATCATAAGGCTGGTAGAAACATTTTTAAAAATTTGTCACCTCCCCCCACCCAACATAAAAAATATCAAAAGATAAAAATAAATCAATTCACTTCAAAATTTCAGGAAATTGAAGTACAATCAGCAAGATATACAATATAAAATTCATTTTCATGCGTTTAGAATCTTTTCAAGTATGTTTGGGTGTACAGTCCAGACTCAATTTACCGCCTTGGGAAATTTTTTTTTAAGATAATAGAAACTTTGGATAAACTACTAAACGACTAAAATGGGGTCGCAGAACTCGAATTTGATGTTTAAAACAAAAAAAAAAAGAAAACATATATTTTTGGGTTTGTGATTCGATTATCCGAAGTCCCATAAAACCTTCGGATAATCGAAGTTTTGGATAATCGAGCCTGGACTGTATTCAAAAATCTTTTGAATTTTGGAAAATTTCCAATGTACAGTACCCCAAAAGTTTTTTACGCTTTAATTTTTGTTTTCATCAAATCTTACATTTTTGAATACTAATGATTGTGCTGCAAATATTGTATGGAGCCTTGTATGGGTGAACCAATGTCTTCTTTGGTCATAGGGCTTTAGAGCGTCCAATTTCCCGTCCCGGGAAAAAAATTCCCGGGAATTCCCGGGATTTCCCGAAAAAAAATATTTCCCGTTTCCCGGGAAATTTGTAAATTTCCCGGGAATTCCCGAAATTCAAGCGGAAGTAAACATTTTCTGAAATTTTTTGAACTATTTTTTGAAAATGCTCTGAAAAAATAATAAATTAACAAACTCAACATGATTTTGTTCAATTAAATGTATTATTTGGTTTTTATATAATTAATCAGATTATCAGAAATTGTGATATCAGAATTATTTCTGATAATATTAATTTTTGAAGCAGCTGAGAATAGATCTTGCTAAATGAATATTAAATTATTACAATTAGGTAAGCTTTTAACAGATTGGTGTTATTTCTTCAAAACAATATTAACTCCTTACCTCCACATTTAAATTGAGTTTTTTTACGTTTTTGTTTACCATGAGACAAAAATTGAATTTGTGCAAGAAAAATTAATTCAATTGGTTGAATACCTAGTACTAAAGAAATTACAATTTGAAGTAAAAGAATTATGGAGCAACTACAGGTGTTATAGGGTTAAATGTAAAAAAGGAGACTTTTTGTGGAATGATGTTAATTTATCGTATTATTTAAATCATGTTGCATAATAATACAAAAAAAAAAACATTGAAAAATTACTTTCTATTGTTTGTTCTCAAAAAATGCAAAAATATATTCAAAGCTTGCTTCAAATATTTGAAAACTTTGGGTTGTTTGGAGTAAAACCAACACTAAAAAGCTTTGTTCAAGAGCTGAAACCAGTATTTTTCATGAAAAACATAATTTCTGTATGTTTTTTTTTTCTCATTTAAATAAACTGGTCACAGAGGCAAGTTTAAACTTCTCTTTAAAAAATATCAAAATACATATTCTTGTAGTTGAATGATTTTTTACATGCAGTCAAGCTGTTAATTGATCTTCACACTTATTAAAACCATTAATGTTGATGTTCTATACAATTTTGTTGCATAATATTAATTAAAACCAAGATCAGAACAATTTTCAATAAATTTAAAATTTCCCGGGAAATTGGCTGAAAATTTCCCGTTTCCCGGGAAATTTGTAACCCCGGGAAATTGGACGCTCTATAGGGCCTTCCCCCAAAAAAGTTGTGCCAATTCAAAATATAAAAATTTCCGGTTTTGGAGGAGAATTGCTCTTATGAATTGAAAAAGCTCCTTTTATTAAGCCGATAATGGGTTCTGATTTTTTTGAAATAAATTTAATTTAATTTAAATTTTTTACTAAATTTTCGTCATAATTGTTGGAACATTACCTACCTTTAATTGTTACTCATTTTGGTTAGATTTATTGTCTAAAAGTGAAACTTTTTGTATACTATTTACAATTTTTTAACAGAGTTAGGTTTGATTTTAAATGTTTTTATTATGTTAGTGTTGCTATTGCAAATATTTTTCAAAGTTTTTTTCTACACCGAAAAAGTAGGGGCATATTATTTCAGAATAATTATGAATTCAGTGTAATCAACTGAAACAATAAAAAAATACATTTTTCTGCGTTTATGATAACCGCAAAAAAAAGTTTTTTTTCGCAAAAAATATGTTTTCGTCAAATTTTTTTAAGCTAATGATTGCAACCCAAAAGTACTAGGGTATAATGCAACAACTTTTAAAAATTTTGCCGCGACCTATGAGGCCTATATTTAAAAACAATCTTAAACAAGACAGTTTTTCTAAATATTTATTACTTAACTCTTTTCATTGCATTCGACATGAACTTTAAGGGGTTACATACATGTTAATCGGCATACATTTCAGAGGTTGGATTGAGCACACGCTTACACTTTTGTTCAAATCTGTTTTCAGGGCATTTAAATATACATTTTCATCTATCAATGAAATTAATTTGAACACATTTGGCTGTGTGACCAAATCGGCTCAAAATTATGGTGAAGACTTGTTAAACTGGTTCCGTGTGCATGACGTAGGCCGATTTTCAAAAAGTTTATTTTTAAAAAAGATAAAAATATTTTTATGGTTTTCATATAAAAAATCGTTAGCATAATTTGCAAAATTTCAAAATCGGGCTTCGTCATGCACACGGGATATGTCTTGAGAGTTTTCGCCCGAAATTTCAGCCAATTTAGTCCATCCCATCTCGAGATATCGTGGCACCCGTAAATCAACTCGGTGTTTAGAGAAAAACGATCAGAAGGTTTGACAGTCCGCGTTGCGCACGGCAAAATGTTGAGCTTAAATCGGCTCTTACTCAGTTTAATCATGAAATATCATCATGAAACTTCCAGGAGTGTTTGAAATCATAATTTTGAGTGGCATTAATATTTTTTTGTAATATGACATTTGTAATTTTCTACATGTATGTAACCCCTTAAGTGCTTGGAATACTGTTTATTGATTTTTTTGAATTCATTAAGATTGAGATTTTTTAAAAAATGTCAAAGATATTCTTTTTTTATTTTTGCAATATTGACGTTTCAAACTCACAATATCACAAAAATATTTCTTGGCTTTTTCTAAGGTTGGGTTTATCGGAAAAAAAAACAAACAAACTAACTTCAAAGAAAACATCTCTCACTTTTTTGTATTTGCATGATTTCTTCTCTTTCCGAATAAAACTTATTGGAATAATAGGTATTGCATTTTTTTTAACATGAAAATCTTTCAAAATGTTGACCGGAAAAAAATGGAAACGACGTAACACCTTATAATGTGGCCCTCTTAAACCTTGCGGTTTCGTCAACGGATCCACAGGCGTGTATCAGTCTTTTTGTGACAAGACTCCGCCTCCCGGATCTCCTAAGTGTGAAGGTATGGCACGGGGAGATGGTACCGAATACCTATATTTACACTTAGAATTTTTGCGTCTGCCTCGGGATTCGAACCGGCGACCTCTGGATTGTGAGTCCAGTGCGCGGTCCGATTAATTCACACAGGCAGACAAAATGTTGAAAAAATAGAAAAGGCTTTTTTTAGATTTTTATTTTTCTTTCAAACATGAATTCTCGATTAGGAAAATGAATTTTCGTGGGTAAGCTTGATTTGATAACTGCAACAATGTTATTTGAATTAGTATGTTGGTGAACTTTTTTTAGGTAAGCATCGAAGCATCGAATACTCTGAAACGATCACACTTAACGCAAATAACTTTATAAGCCTTCAATTTAATCTGGTAAAAAGCTTCCTATTTTCCAAAAGCTTTATGCTTGATTTACAATTACAGAATCTTTGGACAAATCTTAATTTAACTAAACATGAACTTAACATAAAACAATTTGAATTGTGCGTTCCCATGTTCCAAAACGGAAAGCTTACATTAAAAAATATTTAATAAAAAAATCGCTTCGTATAAACGAATCACAAACATTTTTTTTGACAATTGCTGTTTGGTCATTAGCTCAAATATGAGCTGAAAATGCGCAAAAGTAATCTGAATGTTATTAAAAATGAAATAAAAATCTTAATTTTGCTGGACTGATTTGGGTTCGTTGAACTCAAAATTTGATTTGAAGAATAACATAATCAAAAATATGAAAACATTAAACACGATTCGACCCTTTGGATAACCGAACACCATATAATGTTAAGTTCGGATATTAATGTCTAGTCCGTACTCTTAAACTTAGATATTTCAATAGACGAAAGAAGAAATAATGATTAATTGAACCTATTTAAACACAGATGCAGAAAAGCTTTAAACATTGAATGCAAAAAACATCTGTGAGCTAAGTGCAACAGAATGTTAAATGTAATAAAATGTTCCTATCGCTTCCACAATCTGCACTTCACATTGTAAACTTCAAAATCCGAATCGATCTATCGCCGTGTAAAACCAAATCGACGTTCAAGTCCAACACGAACATTGCTGCTGTACAAATTCAACAAAAATAGAAACCAGCATAAAAAACATATGTAAAACTCCACACCAGGAAAAAACCCACCCCAAAAATAACACCGAAAACCCGGGTGCAACGACCATGTTCGCCCCAGTGTGGCGGCCCAGCGGCGGCGGCGGCCAGGCCATTCCAACCCAGACCCCGCGCAGAGCCCCAGAATTACGCAATCGATAACATGCGCTCGGCGCGATGCAATCCGCGCTCCTCTTCTGGCTGCTCCAACATCATCCACCTCGTATAGTGTACATAATACTACTACTACCAGCAACTTTTTTTCATCCATTTATCACCGATTCCTCGTACATTCACTCTTTTTTTCCTATCTCCTTCTCATAATTCAACTACTAAAGTCTTCCGCACAAATACACCCTTAGAAGAAAAAAAAAAAAACGCGGCCAGATTTCGTCATTGGAGCGAGAGTTGAGTTTGTTTTTCCCCGTTCAACCCCCTTCAGCGCTCAATCAATGTGTTGGTTTCATCCCACGGGTGTATTGGTAAACCACCCCTCACCATGCCAAACGCAATAGAGAAGCAAGCGAAAAAAAAAGCTTGAATGGAGCAACGCCGACGCTCGTAGTCGTAGTTGGCGACGACGACGACGACGGGGTTCAACGAACTCTAATGCTGTCAAGTTTTTCTCGCTCGTGCACGTGCTCTAGGGGTGGGGGTGGTTCGGTTGGCGTTGTTGCTGTTGTGTGTGTGTGTGTAAGTGTACAACATAAAAGCCAGCTGATGGCGATGCTCGCAGCCGACTTGGATCCGAACGGGGTAAAAGCCGGCTTGCGAGAGCATCGCGCGCGAGAGAGTGAAAGAGGCGTTCGGCTTCGGATCGGAGCTTTTTCTGCGCGTGCTTTCGCATGTTCGGGTTTACGAACGTGGCGCGAAGCATGCCATGCCGCACGAGGATTGCCGAACGGGGCACTGAGAATTGAGAGGCGGTCCACTTTGGGCTGGATGCTGCAACAGTTGTGAGATCATCTGGGGGATGATGCTGCGGTAGCAGCAAGTGAATGGGATTCCACCGGTGAGAGTGGCGTTTCCGGAAATAAGAAGGGTCAATGAGTTGGGTAGTAAAAAATGAAGCTGAATAGATTAAAAATCTAAATCAAATTATTAGCTCTAACAAACAAGGTGTTCGAAGGCTTAATAGTTGAGGCAATTGCAAACGTCTTTTTAAACCACAGCACTATGGGCTAGCAGGTGGGCAAAAACAGAAAGTGTTACATTTTTAAATATTTTTTTCATTGATGTTAGTTGATAGTAAACATTTTAACTACAATACACGATATCAAAGTCAAAAATGAGTATGGAAAGGATCATTTTTCCAGAAAATATCCATAATTTTAAAATTTTGTTTTGATTTTACCATGAATTTTACATGCTTTTAGAGTTTTTTTTAAGGTCATAAAATGAATTTTTGAAATTGACATAATGTTCACATAATTTTTAATTTTCCTCTTTCCTTTCAGTAGGGCGGAGTCTAAAACACCTAGTACAAAAAAAAACTGCTCCGGATCGATCCAGATATTGAAAATCATGCATTAATCACAAAAAGATTGATTTTGATTTTTGGCCTCCTGCTTGTATGGAAACCGTCCCTAGTGCCCTGAAATCGAACTGACGACCTTTGGGTTGTGAGTCCAATTGCCTATCAGCGACTCCACCGAGAGACGATCCCTGCACCTGGACTGAGCTAATGACCTTATCTTTAGATTCGACCGGGACCAACATTTACTCCCCCGTCCGACGGAAGACATGATCAGACAAATCTCGTCTCGAAAAAAGCCACCGGGACCTTCTGGGATCGAACTTTTGACAGCTTGAAATATTTAGCAATTTCCGAGACAGCCGGTAAAAATTTAACAAAATCTCAACATCGCAATCTAACTATTAAAATTTCAGTTCAGTTTTCAGAAGGACGCTTAGGTCATCGTGAAAACCGAAATCATTTTTTAGCAAATCTATGTAAATTGGTCAATGTGAGTTTGTAAACAAAAGGTGTGTCCTGTTACGTCAGAGGATGTTTAGATTTGAAGTGAGCTATTTACATTGTTTTGATAGAATTGTATTGTTCTTCGAAACAAAACAAAACTTAACTGAGTTTGAGTGAATCTAGATATTTTTTAAAGTTTGATTCTTGAAAAAAAAGTGCCAATAGTTTCGTTTCTTGAAAAAAAAAAAAAGATCAAAAACCAATCTAAAAATAGAATGGAGTACCCCCCTACATGGATAGATATCTGGTAAGCAAATTTAGCAATTCTATGTTGTTGAATTTATAAACATTGAAATGTTTCCAAAATCGTCAGCATTTTTTCCGAAGTTGGGAACAATGTTATCAATTTTGGAAACATTTAAAAAGAAACCGAAAAAAAAATTGATTTTCGTTGAGTGTTCGCTACTGGATACTCAATTGTTTATGTTTTCAACTTTTTAAACTTGTAGTATGTATATTTTTTTTAAATTATGTTTAGTAATGAGAGAAATAGTATTACAGGACTATCATTTTGGATTATCTGAGCTACAGCTTTTCAAACAAAATATGTGAGAATGAGTGTAGGATGAGATTACATTAGATGAAAATGAAATATGTGAGAATGAAACAAAAATATATATTTTTTGTGGTGCCTTAATAGAAGAACGCCATCAATTCTGTCGTGCACCTATTGTTAGCAACATATAAGAACTTCCCCTAAATAAAGCTTAAAAAAAACGTTTCTTTGAAAATTGTTATTAAAAATCCCAGTGACTTGAACTTTTCAGCACCAGTATCGAAAAGTAACATTTCCACTATTTTTTTTAACGGTAAATTTACTTAACTCATGGATGTTTTACATAAAATTTCTTAGTTTATGGTATGTTTAAGTTAGTTTTAGGTTAGGTTATGTTTTCTTAACATGTTTTTTCCTCATTGTACCTAGTTTTACAAAAATGATAAATCATATGCTTTTAGAGTTATAAAAATGAACAATGTTTAAATCACGAAAATCAAACTTAAGCTGAAGAGCCATAGCTGACCACTTTTATGTAAATCAAATGTAATTATTGTAAGAAAGATTCAATAAAGTATATTTAATTAAAAAACTGACTTAATTCACCTATGTGGTTGGAGCCTTCCTCACTTATTACCAACAATGGCTGATATGATGGAATTGTACAAAAATTTCATCTTTTTTTTAGATCTGGAATAAAAAAGTACATAAATATCACTTAAGTGGCCATACCTCGAGACAGGGTTGCCAGATCATTAATGTTTTGAACTCGTTGGAAAGGTCTTTTGATAACCTAACCAACGATGGGTCGGATGGTGGATCTGGACATAGTATACATACATTTAAATGAGATCCAGCTTCAAAAAAGTACATAAATGTCACTTGAGTGACCATATCTCGAGACAGGGTTGCCAGATTTTCAATGTTTTGATTTCATTGGAAAGGATTTTTGATAACCTAACCAACGATGGGTCAGATGGTGGATCCAGACATAGTTTACATACATTTAAGTGAGATCCGGCTTTCAAAAAGTACACCAATATCACTTAAGTGGCCATATCTCAAGACAGGGTTGCCAGATCTTCAATGTTTTGGACTCGTTGGAAAGGTCTTTTGATAACCTAACCAACGATGGGTGGGATGGGGGACCTGGACATAGTTTACATACATTTAAGCGAGATCCGGATATATGTGAAAACACATTTTTATACATAACTTTTGAAGTACTTATCGAAACTTCAATCTGTATAAAACTCGATCTATGAGACCCTAAACCAAGTCGAATGCAACAGGTTCGGGTCAAATCGGTTCAGCCAGTGCCGAGAAACATGAGCTAGTTTGTTGGTCACATACACACATACACACACACATACACACACACATACACACAGACATTTGTTCAGTTTTCGATTCTGAGTCGATATGTATACATGAAGGTGGGTCTACGACGTTTTTATACAAAGTTCATTTTTAGAGCAGGATTATAGCCTTACCTCAGTGAGGAAGGCAAAAGCGTTTTTTTCAGAATTGCTAAAAGTGTTGTAAGCAACTCGTTGCAAAACTTGATTTTTTCTGCTGATATATTCTGATTCTGCTGATAACTCCCTCGTTGGATAAATGTACGACTCGTGCTTCTTTTTGCAACTTGTTGCATAAACTTCTATTTTGAAATTCCGTCGTGAAACTACTTACTTTTCCTGTCATTCTCAAACGACGAAATAGCCTTCTTTTCTCTACCAAAAATAATCGAATAGTAGCCCATTACAAAACAAATGAAAAAAAAAACTGAAAAGGATGCTTAAAAGTTGAACTTTTCAGCACTTGTTTGGAAAAGTAATTCTTTTCAACATTCCATTGATCAATTGAATAAATATATGGACATTTTACTCTGTTAAAAGGGCGTTATTCGGAATTGCAAAAAAAATGTTGTATGGAACTCGTTGCAAAACTTGATTTTTTCATCACTCGTCATATTTATCCAACTCGGTGAACCTCGTTCGATAAATGTACGACTCGTGCTGAAAAAATCTTCTTTTTGCAACTCGTTGCATAAACTACTATTCTACCAAAAATAACAGAATCGAAAAAACACGTTTCAAACAAAATGCTGAAATTTTCTACTTTTCAGCACTGAAATGAATGCTGAAAAGTTGAGTTTTCAGCACTTGTTTGAAAAAAATAATATATAGAATTGTTTTGATATCAAACGGTGAATTGATCAAATACATGGACATTTGATTAGCAATTGTTTTTCTGAATTGCAAAAAAAAAAAAATGCTATATGGAACTCGTTGCAAAACTTAATTTTTTCAGCACTCGTCGCATGTATCCAACGAGGTTTACCGGCTCATGCTGAAAAAATAATCTTTTTGCAACTTGTTAGCACTAGCATTTCTGTTTTAGAGTTTGACACTTATCTTGACGTCAAATGAGATTTAATTTAAGGAAACAAATGTTTTACTGCAAAAAATCTAATTCAAAGATGATTTCGCTTGCAAAAAAAAACTGTCCAATGCGTATAAAAATGAACTAGATCAGCGATTCTCAACGGGGGTACCGGGCCTAATTGATTTACATGGCAGGGGGTACCGACCTAGAAGAAGGTTGAGAGTCGCTGAACTAGATGATTGTGTATTTAAGCAAGTCTGAAGCCACATTCTTGTTTAACATTTCATAATCTCATCGCAAGTTGCTTGTCAATTTTTCTGGAAAACGCAACATTTTGGCAAATAATGCAAGTAATAGGAATCCCTTGTGCACATCTTTAATTTTTTTTTGAAAAGCTTGTGAAAATATGGCCAGTTGCCACTAGTTTGAACATCTCACTGCCCTTTTTATTATTGAAGCGTTTCTTACATGGAATCAAAGAGGATATATAAAAAACGAACATGAATGAAGAATCTATCGACATAAAGAAGAATATCGAATCAGCGAAGATCGATAAGTGGAAAGTAGGGTGCCCAGAATATTTGGGATTTTTTTCCAAAACCTCCCTCCACAAGCACAAATATGGGCAAGCACCCATTTATACTCCGAGGTGAAGTTTGTATGGAAAAAACCGAAAAAATGTATGAAATACACAATTTTCTTACTGTTTGGTCTGCACGATGCGTTACTTCAATACAAAGATTCCCAAAAGTGAGATTCTCATTGGAAATTTAATGCTCTGTAACTTTGTAGAATATATGATTTAAAAAAGTAATTTTTGTATGAACATTTTTTTCACTCACTTCAGGCTCGAGTATCAATGAGTTAATCTCAACCAATTTCCTTAAAAATTGACACAGATGCTTAATACAACTCAATAAACCGTTTCCGCTTGTGGAGCATGGGGTCACTTTTTTGGGCACTCTAGTGGAGAGTGTACTGTATTTATATTTTATTGTCATCCTTTTTTTCTAGATGCGTTTACATTCATATCATTTGTTTCTCAATATGACAATTATTACTTATGTACCCATCGTAATTTTAATTAGTATCAATACTTGCTAACAATTAGTAAATAGTAATCCTATAGCAGCAAGTTTGTTACCACAACACTTAACTTGTTCAAATTTTGAATTTTGAGCATATTTCCAAAAATGTTTACCAACAATTTGAGCGATAACAAACCAGCTTCGATTTTCCGAGTGTAAAGTAAAGGTAAACACCACTTACATGTTAGCCCGCGGATTGCTAGTGCTCAACGTTATACTCTTGTACTTCCAAAACAAAAACTCACTGGTTAGGCTATTTTTTTGCTGTATTGTGTGTGTGCGCAGTTTTAACGATATTTAGCTAGAGAAAGGATCGTCGTACCAGTTGTAAGAAAACCAGACACCCATTACCAACTTAAAAGCACCAACTTAACAGAAATGATTAGGAACAGAAAACGAAACCGGGGAAAAGCACTGCCGAAACGTTGGAAGCCAATTTGGGGGGGTTGGGGGTGGGTTTGGGAAATTTTCATATGTACAGAAATCATAGAAATTAGGGGAACGATTAAAAGGAGGTTGAAAATTGGGGACAATTTGAAATTTGGTTACCTAATGACGTCATTTTCGTAAGGAGTTCTGGATTTCTCACGAGGTTCATTCAGATAAAAATAAAGAGTAGAAAGATTCACACTCTTCAATGCACCGCTCCAACGCCAACTCCGCGTTCACTTCCCAGTACAGTGTCGCTCGTAATTGTGGTGACGCCTCCTTTTCGCACCGCACTTTGCGTCTTCATTGTTGCGACGTCAACCCGCCGATTCTTCCTCTTCTTCTTCTTCTTCTGCGCTCGTCACGGAATCAGGAAGCTTTCTTCGCCATTGGGTCCGCGTGCTCACTTTGTAAATATTTTGATAAACTTGAAACACTGTAATCTGGCGCACTTATCGCGCGCGCGCTCTTCTCCCCGATGACAGACGATGAAAGGTCACTCGCGCTAGTAAACACGCACTACTAGTTTGTTCTTGTAAACTTTCTGCTGCCGCGATTGCTTCACTGCACCAGGACTTCTTGCTGGTCTTCAAGGTTCAACAACTGATAAAAATACATTTCTCACCTCCTCCGGAGAGAGAGAGGGGGATCTCACTAAGTATATTTATTTTTATTTTTTTTAATGGTAGAGTTGAATCACTTGTTGTGGTATCCTTGGTGGCTGCAGTGGTACCTTAAGGTTAAGGGTCCACTTGCCTCCCGCCTACTACTTTGAGATAAAAATGCTGGCAGTGCTTTTTGTTGAGTACGGCTGGACGGTTCATCTAGTTAGCACAAGACACGTGTTGGTTGGTTCGCACTAGATCACTTTGAACACACATTTAGTATAAAGACTTTTGCTCTTGTAAACATTGATAGGTATAACTCTTCTACTTTTTTTGTTGTATGAAACAAGCTGCTGGCAGTGCTGATGATGCGATGATAGTAACTCAGGTTGTTTCGCACGAACACACACTTTAGTATCACACTTGGGGTCAGTCTTTGCGGTGAGATCTTCCGGGAACCTCCTGGTCGGTTGAACTGCTACTGAAGAATGCGCGCTGCAGATCTGCCGGAACACATCGGCGAGTTCTTCGCCAACGTACTTTTTAATCCATATTTTGAAAATATTCCGCTTCTCGACACTTTCACTGCCGGGTCGAGGATGCTGTCACTTTTCGCCGTAAATAAGTGTCGTTGCGTTTTTTTTCCTTTTTGTTGTTTAAAACACTCTCCCAACCTTGTAAACAACAAACACATCACACTAACGAGAACAAACAACTTAACAGTAAGGAAAGCAACCCAATTTTTATTCACCACACCGAGTTGGTTTAAGGTCAATGCCGAGATCGAAGTAGTCTGCGACGACGCTGAAGATTCTGCGACGATCCTTCAAGGATAACGGCCTCGCCTGCTACGCGTTCTACTGATGATCTTCGAGCTCTCGCTTTAGGACCACTTCCGGATCCGCTCTCGCAAGCTCACTTATTCCAACTTTTAGTACTTTTAGGATTCTTCACCTCTCACTTTTCCCAACTCAGAAGTAAAATCACTAGGTAAGATACAAAGGAAGCACAGATCGAGAAATTGTCGAATTTTCCGAATTTCGCCAGCACCGTGGATTCATCTTCATCTTCAACCGGAAAAATCACCCCGGAAAACTCCTTCGTCGGAACTTTGTACGTGCGTGCGTTTATGTATGTGTGTGTGTGTAGAAGAACTTGTATGTGTGCACGACGACGGCGACGACGACGCTCGGTGCGAAAAAACACTTTCGACGCGGGGCGCGCTACGCGACGTCGGAGTCGGAAAAAAACGTGTACGAATCGAAGCAAAGTAGGTTACCAACTGAACGAAGCGCAGCAGGCCGGCCACGAACGAACCCCCCGACGACGCCGACGACGGAATGCTCTTTCTCTCGCGACGACCATCGCCTGCTATGTTTGCGCTATGCTCGGGAGTGAGAGAGCATCCCCTAACTGCATCGTCGTCGGTCGTGGAGTTGCTGCTGCACATGCAGCGGCACGCGGTCGTGGGGTTGCATGCGGTGAGAGTGATGGAGAGCTTTTTTTTTACTTTTGTTGGGGAGAGAGCTTTTCCTCGCGTGGTGGCGTGCGCGGGAAATGGTAAGCGAGAGAGAGAGTGAAAATGCCGGTTGTTGCTGCGAGAGTTATGCTGCTCTCGTGAACGTGAGTGAGGAAAAATCAGGAAGCGAATGGCGGTGGGAAGGAAGGAGAGAGAAAAAAATGTTCTGAGCACTGCTGGGGAGAGGTGGGTTTTCCAAGTAAAGCTTTAATTTTGGTTATTTTATAAATTTTGTTGAACTTTTTTATTACGTTACACCTCGTTTAATTAATTTATTAATATTACAGTCGGCTGTCGATCTTCTCGATATTGCTCCATCTGTCAAAAAATTGTTCAGTCCCTTCAAATAGCATGCTTTGATTTTGTGTTTCATATGTTTGTAGGACCTATTGAAAAAACTTTAGATATTTTTTTTTCTCCGATTTGTTTGAAGACTGTGATTTAAGCGAATTACATATTGGATATCGTCAGTCAGAATAGGTTCAGTTTACTTAGAAATTGATAAATATGGAAGAAAACCACCTCCACCTGTAGTACAGCTATTCAACACCACAACAGCCGTCTATTGCCGGCCGCTTTTGATATTTAAAAAGCATTGGAAAGAAGAACTCTTAAAATTTTAGAAAATTGATGAGTTGGAAATTTGACTTGTTTTATGTGACTTTGCCAATGTTTCAAATTAAGGAATTTTTGTAGGGGTCAACTTTGGCTGTGTTTTTTACTAACATTTCCTCTATTTTAAGTAAATGAAGTATGCAGTAATTTTTCTAGTGTCCCAGACTATGGCTCTACGCGTTTTTTACAATTTCAATGATAATGGTGCCATTTTATAGCAGAAAATATGGAAAACAAGCAAACAACTGAAAAAGAGACCGTAAAAATATAAAAAAAAAATTATTGGAAAAATGAAATGATAGGAGATGGTAGAATAGGCCAAATACTACCAAAAATTAACATAACTGGAGTTTTTTTTTAAATAATCCAATAATAGTAGTTTATGCAACAAGTTGCAAAAAAAGATTTTTTCAGCACGAGTCGTACATTTATCCAACGAGGTTCACCGAGTTGGATAAATACGAAGAGTGCTGAAAAAATCAAGTTTTGCAACGATTTCCATACAACATTTTTTGCAATTCCAAAAAACACACACTGAGTGAAATTTTATGTCAAATTTTCATGTATTTTGTCAATAAATCGTTTAAATCAAAAAAATGTTGAAAAGTGTTACTTTTCGAAACAAGTGCTGAAAAGTTCAACTTTTCAGCACCCATTTGAGTGCTGAAAAGTAGAACTTTTCAGCATTTATTTTGAAAAGTGTTGCTATTCGATTCTGTTATTTTTGGTACAGAAAAATAGGCTATTTCGTCGTTCAAGAATGACAGGAAAAGTAAGTAGTTTCACGACGGAATTGCAAAAATTAAATTTTCAGTTTTTGCTTTTTGGGTGTTTTTAAATACCCCTGACTCAAGGCGGTAAGCTTAACGAGATAAATGTAAAGTTTTTCGTAGAACAAAAGTTGCTCAAAATGACCTTCTGAATTCGGGAAAAATAAAGTTCGAAAAATAATGGGCAGTAGAGGGTTAAATTTGCTCATTTGGGGTCGCTGAAAAAAAATCCTATCAAATGAACGTGATTTCGGTGTTAAAAATAAGGAGGAGAAAAAAACAGTTTGTGATACTTTTTGCTCAACATTTTTGAAAGTTGGTCTTAATTTTTATTTACATTGTTCACCATGAAATTTGTCAGTAACATTTTTTTCTGTGTATATTAAAACTCTGGTGAGTTTCCAAAAGGTCTTTAGCACTGGTTGTTAAAATAGCTGTTTTAATGTTGGTTCTCGATCAATTGACGAATTTCAAAATTAAAAAAAAAATTTGGATTGTGCATCTGTTACGAAGTTTGCAAACTTATTAGGCTTCATCCATAAAATTCGCCACGCTAAAATCAGCCAAAATTTACCCCCCCCTACCCCCCTTTGTCACGCGTTTCCTATACTTATAACATGCAATGTCACACTTGCTCAGACCCCCCCTCCCCCCCTAGAGCGTGACATACTTTATTGATGACGCCTTAGAGCAATTCCAGCTCAAATCAGGAATTTTTTTGGTACTTTTGTACCCGACCCTCTCCGATTTCAATGAAACTTTGTAGACATGTTATCCTAGGCCAATATAAGCCATTTTTGTGTATATGGAGCCAGTTGTACTCGAAAATAACATTTGAGAAGGGCGTACGTTATTTAAATATTTTTTTTTAAATTGCAATTTAAAAAAATACACTGAAACAAAAATACACGCCACTTCTATGAGATTTTTCAGTTTTTTAGTTTAAAAGTTAAATTTGATGGTGATGTCACGATTTTTTTTTCGCTCAAAATTTTTGAGAAAATAGCCTAAAATGTTACAAAAAGACTCACGAAAAATGCAGGATGGTATGTCTCTCCTAAAAAAATACAAAAATCATTTACTACAGCTGTTTTTTTTTGAAAAGTGGTCTAAACATCATTTTTTTTCAGAATCGATAGTGGGAATCAATTTCCCAGATTTTACATAAAAGTCTCCATATTGACCATTGTCCTAAGTCCAATCCGTGGGAAGATACAGCGGTTTTAAAAATAAAATTGTTGAAAAATGGGTTTTTTAGAAGTCTTTGGCAATTTTTATATGACAGACTTGGTTTTTCTGTCTCGTAAATATGTATCGTAAATAAGCTCGTCCCATATCCCATAAGTTTGCTTTTGACAGTTTTTCAATTTGACTTGTCTTATTATTTACGTTAGCTTATTTACTATCCAGGTTTCTACCACACTGAAAAAAATATTCTGTTTACAGTTATGAGCAATGTAATTAAACTTATATCTGTAAGCCCATACATTTAATTGAAATTGTGTCAAAGACAAACTTATGGGAAATTGGACGAGTTTTCCGGTAAAAATATTTACGAGACAGAAAAACCAAGTCTGTCATATAGAAATTGCCAAAAACCACTAAATAACCTATTTTTTCAACATTTTTACTTTAAAAACCGCTGTATCTTCCCAAGGATTGGACTTAGGGCAATGGTTTGACGTTTAGACCACCTAAAAAAAACAGTTGTAGTAAATGATTTTTGTATTTTTTTAGGAGAGACATGAAAAATTTCGTAGAAGTGGCGTGTATTTTTGTTTCAGTGTATTTTTCAGAAAGCCCGTCCAATTTCCTACATGTTTGTCTTTAACCACTTTTTGATACGATGCAACGGCTTCGAGATACAGTAATTTTTAAATTGCAAAATACAAAAATATTTAAATACCTTACGCCCTTCTCAAATGTTATTTTCGAGTACTATTGGCTCCATATACACAAAAATGGCTTATATAGGCCTAGTATAACATGTCTACAAAGTTTCATTGAAATCAGAGAGGGTTGGGTACAAAAGTACCAGAAAAATTTCTGATTTGAGCTGGAATTGCTCATTAGAGAAATATTCGTTAGGCTGGTACAAATTTTATTTGAAGTTTTTGTCTCCCTCCCCCCGCCCCGCTCAACCCTTCATAGTTGGCCCGAAAAATCAGGGGGCAAAAAAAAAAGTTTTCAAAAAACATCAAAATTTCAATGGAAATTGAAATGCAATGTGTGTGTGTGGTCCAATCCGATACCCGCTAACCGGTAGCGATATTATCGGAAAGTATAATTTGTATCAGACATCCAATCCCGTCAGGCAAATCCGAGATCAGCGCGTATTTAATATGAGAAGATAACATGTTTCAACACTACGGATCAATTCACTAGTAGAGTGTAAACCTTCTGATGGCCGACTGCTTTGCGTCACAGACCACCAATCCAAAGGCGTGAGTTTGAATCCCCCTGACTCATTCTCGTTTATGTTTATATTCAAAGTTCAATTCCTGATTCCAAATTTCAAAGATACCGACCAGGATTTGATCCCTGAACCTTCTTGCTTGTGAGACAGAAGCCTTAACTATTAAACCACGGAGCCGGTTTCAATGAAAATCGAAATGCAATCAGCTGAAATCAAATTAAAATGCATTCCTTTTAAAAACAATTTTTGAAAATTATCGATGTTTGTTATCGCAATAAGTTGTGTTTAACTAAAATTTATGTTTTTGTCAAATCTTACATTTTTTTGTGAAAAATGCATTTAAAGCACCTTTTTCATGCAAATAATGATAGTATAGCTTGTAATTTCAATATTTATATATTTTTTATTTAATTTCCCGTGATTTCCCGTGAGCCAATCTCCAATCTAATCTAAAATCCAATCTTTGAAGGCTAGTACCAGAGCGCTGAAAATTTCAAATAATAATCGAAAGAATCGTCATAACAATAAGTAAAATATTTGTTGTTACGCTTTAGTATGTAAGCAAACACTTTTCGTAAATAGTGTCTAAAATAACTTGTAAAATCATTGTGATCAAAATATCACATATAACTTACGAAAAGATGGATAAGTTTTTTTTCATAACATTATTTGCATTAGATTCTTTTCGGTGTTGGGCCGTTATTGAAGTTTTACTTCAAACTAAACGTAATTTTAAAGGAAATTAAGGGTCAAGGTTTAGTGAGGATGGATAAGTTTACTGCACAAAAAAAAACCCTAAAATCAAATGAGTTGACAAAATTACGGAAGTGTTCTATCTAAAATCTCGTGATCTACATTGTATCACTCTGTTCTCTCATTTTTTACGAAGGTGGTCTTTTCATTTTCAACATTTATTATTATCACCAGACACAATTTGTGCAGACAAAAAAATCTGAGCCAAAAAAATAAATCATTGTCTCTCTTTCTCCCTCCCCCACCACCAGTTGTTTTGCTAACTCTAACTAGCAGAGAAATGTTCTTTTTCCGTATTCCGTCTAACTCGCGTGTACGGTGCTTTGTTGTTTTTATTCTTCCTCTGCTTCTTCCTCCTCGCGAGTGTGACGAACAACAAACGAACACACGCCCGCGATGCGTTTTTCGTTTTCGTTCGTGTTGTGTGACCCAGAAAACGCTCTGCCACACACACTGACTTTTTTTTGTGCGTTTTGCTCGCGAGTGAGTGTGTGCTTGCTAGCGTAGAGGAGCAACGAAAACATTTCTCACTAGTTGCCGTATCCGTTTCCTCCCGCCCCTAATCTAGGTGCGTTTGACACGTTGATAAAATTATTCAAATAAAAATGTGGCTAGCTTTTGTGTTAAATAATTGAAAGATTTTTGAAACAAAAAAAAAATGTTTCAAATTGAGAAAAAAATATTTTTACAGTGCATTTTTCCACAAGTGAGTGCGTTTATATTGCGTTTCTAGTAGAAGAAATGTTGGCAGCTCGACACATATCCACACAAAAATTCTCGGCATAACAAATGCACACACACACGCACTCACTTTCAGCGCACATGTTGACACCCACCCAGCCCACAGATAGAAATGGCGTTTGACGGGAATCCACCATCGCGTCGTCAAACGGCAGCGCCATCATGGTCAAAAAGATGACAAGTAGAAGCAGAAGAAGAAAAAGTTGAAGAAGGGCAGAGTGGAGAGCCGAGGAAAAGTAGAACACAACATAAACTGATCTGCTTTATTGCATAAATAAATGAAGTTGCAGTCGCTGAGTTGTGTGAATGAAGAAGATGGGTCTGTCGAAAGCAGAGACTTGCGATGTTTATTATGTGCTAGGTTAGACAAACTTTTCCGGATTGAGTGTGAGGAAAAAGTTGAGAGTTTTGATGAGACTTTAGACATCTGTATTCAACATGTTGATAAATTTTGCAATAAATCTTAACATGCAAGTTGAAGGTCTTTTTTTATGTCATAAATTACGAAATAAAAAGATTGTGGATTTTTTAAACAGACAATTGCAAATTTTGTATCATGTTTGCCTTCCCGTCTTCCCACCCCTCTAAAAATTTCCTAAAAATGCGGGAGCAAAAAAATATTGACAAAAAATTACAATTTTCTTAGAAAAAAAAATTAAATCGGTTGTAAACTCTTCAGAATACATTCTCTACATTTTCACCAATCGATTTATTTTTGTGTTTTATTTTTATGTGAATGAACTTCGTCCATGCATTCCGTACGCAATAAAGGGATGCAATAGAGATCCAATGGGTGTTTGTAAAAAATATAAATATTTATATTCAGCCATTCCACGTCAAACAGGAAGTCTCCAAAATCAAAAGTGCTTCGATTTGGCTGAAATGTGGAATGTGAGTTCTTTGACCCAAATAATTTGACCCGTATTTTTCTGTTTGGCGATTAGGGTGGTCCAAAAATTGGCATTTTTCGTCGACTTTTCAAAAAATCCGGAACGAACGGCTGAACCAATTTTAGAGCGCCACGTTTCAAAAGAAAGGTTATTAGTTGGGTTTTTTTTTCGTAATTAAAAGATGCAACTTTTGATACCCTGACATGCATAGGTCATCGCTAAAATTTTCAAGTCATCGCAGTTTTAGTGAAAACAGTTGATTTTTACTCGTTTTCGAAATTTTCCCGTTTCTGCGCGCGACGCGTTGAAAAACCCAGGCTCAAAAAATCATATCTCTGAATCGTGGTAATGGATATTTAAATTTTTGGATATGTTATGTTAAACATTACAAGGAATCAGGGAATATTATTTTATGAGCTCTTTGGTGCCGAGTCCTTCAAATTAGCAAATGAAATTTTCATAGGACCTTTTCAAATATTCAGCTAGGTTATTCGAATCTCCTCATATTAATCCTTAAAAGGCCCAATTATTCAACTTTCTTTTGAAACGTGGCGCTTTAAAATTGGTTCAGCCGGTCCGGATTTTTTTAAAAATGTGCTTTTTGCGAAAATCGACGAAAAATGCAATTTTTTGGACCACCCTATTTTGGATAGGAACACCCAAATCGCAAAAAAAAAAATACGTGGAATGGTTGTATATACATTTTTGAACAATAAAAGCTCACAATATATTTGAATATATGTGTATTTTTTGATAAGATACAAAAGTATTTATTTCCTTAGATTTCATCTTTGCAGGTGTTTTAAAAATATAGCTGACAAAAACTACAATACAAAAATGTTTATCGAAAACATAGGAAATTTCGTGAAATTTTGCTAAATAATTCCATAAATTAAAAAAGCATATAGTTCAAGAATTTTTTGCAGTGTTTTTTGAAAATAGTATTTAATTATTTTTGATAGTTTTCGCATTCTCTCAAACGTAACCAGTTTTTGAAAAATGAGTTTTCTTCATTCAATTTTCGTGAATGTGAAAAAAATGTGAAAAAATTCTCTTGCGCAAAAGATGCCAATTTTTAGTCCCCAATTTAAAAATACTTATCATAAAGTAAAAGCACCCTCTAAAACATATTTTTGAAAAGCTGAGTTAAAAGTTAAAAAATGAAACCTTTGTGAACAAAAACAATTAAGACTTTTCAAAATCTAGCACTACATTTGAAAATGTTCAAAATGAGTGTTAAACCCTTTTTTTAAATTAGGCTGTTAAGTCATATTTGTATTTATGTATTAGTCAAATTAGATTTTTCATCTAAATATGTTTTTAAAAATTTTGTTCGACAATATCTAGATTTTTTTTCAATGATTACTTTTTTTTCAAATGTGAAACTATCTGGAAATTTCGAAAATTGAAAAATATATATTTAGGGAATTCTTCTTTTAATAAGGTCGTTGAAAATAGTTTCTGATTTTTTGCCACCCTTTTGACAACAATTTGGAATGCATTTTCCTGCGTTGCTAATAATTTTAAGAGCGAGTCCACGAGCAAAGCATACCCATCTCGCATTGACCTCACCAATCTGCCTGAAATTTTCAGGGGTTGTTTGTACATATAAAACTAGCATCTGGCCAAAATATGAGCACTCTAGGTCAACGGGAAGTGGGGCAAATCGGGACACAAAGTTTGAAGGTTCAAAAACGTAAAAAATCTTAGAAAGGCTATGACTTAGGCAAAATTCAATTTAATTTCAAAATTCAAAATGCATCTTAAAGGGCTTCAAAAATGCAACAAAATGCAGGGTAGAGCATCCAAATTGGTTAGTTCTAAAGGGAGTTATTGGCATTTTAGTGAAAAAATAGCATAATTTTCAAACTCAAATAAAAAAGTGTTCCATCCAGATATCAACTCGGATCGACCTGCAGCTTGTAGGGGACATCTGGAACTACCATCTGAGACTGAGAACGCTTTGGGTAAGGCAGTTTAACATATTGAATAGACACTTTTACTTTTAGTGATTTTTTTGGTAGTAATTTTTTGCTCGGAGGACCTCTTAGATCCCATTTTCTGGTGATAATTTTATCATAATCGTGTTCCTGAGACAATTTCAAATTAGAAACATGCATAAAAATGATTGTTTTCATCCATTTTAACCCTTTAAAAAATGAAAGTTAAAAAAAAAACTTTGATTCACATTTATTGAAAATCAAGTTCGTTTCCAAGGATACTAGACGACCCCAGAATAAAAGCAGCTTCTTAATTTTTTTTATCTTTCATTTTTTGAAGGGTTAAAATGGATGAAAACAAACATTTTTATGCATGTTTCTAATGTGAGATTGTCTCAGGAACACGATTATGATAAAATTATCACCAGAAAATGGGATCTAAGGGGTCCCCCGAGCAAAAATTTACAACTAAAAAATTCACTAAAAGTAAAAGTGTTTATTTAATATGCTAAACTGCCTTACCCAAAGCGTTCTCAGTCTCAGATGATAGTCCCAGATGTCCCCTACAAACTGCAGGTCGAACCGAGTTGATATCTGCATGGAACACTTTTTTATTTGAGTTTGAAAATTATGCTATTTTTTCATTAAAATGCCAATAACTCCCTTTAGATTTAATCAATTGGGATGCTCTACCCTGCATTTTGTTGCATTTTTGAAGCCCTTTAAGATGCATTTTGAATTTTCAAATTAAATTGAATTTTGTCTAAGTTATGGCCTTTATAAGATTTTTTTACGTTTTTGAACAGACAAACTTTGTGTCCCGATTTGCCCCACTTCCCGTTGACCTAGCGTGCTCATATTTTGGCCAGATGCTAGTTTTATATGTACAAACAACCCCTGAAAATTTCAGGCAGATTGGTGAGGTCCAAACGACGTCCATACAAAGGGGTATGCCTAAGGCTACCAACTCTTGCTGAGCAAAAATCCGTACACTTTGCCGATATGACACCAAAACTGTCAATGAATTATTTAGATAAATTAAATTTAATAATTTTGAGAATCAAAAATATAAAACTTTGTCGTTTTTACAGCTAACAAATTTCACAAAATGCTATCAGAGTGCTTATGACTTGCACGTTTAAAAGTATTCATAAAATAAACCGTGATTTGAATCACATCATTATGTTCTTCAATTTTTTTTGTCAAACGTTTAAAAGTTTACGAAATGACAAGTTTGCTCTTACGAATAATATCGTTCTAAGTGTTTTCACGAACACTTTTCCAGAGTTTTTTTTATTGAAAAGGTTCTATAACATGTGAAACACAACAGTTTATAGGACCTTTAAAAAAACTCTAGATTTGTTAATTCAAATGTTCAAATGTTTTCACAAGTTTTAGAAAGCCTTTGGAAATGGATAAATATATTTAGTAAGGAATTTCTAAAAGAACAATTCTAGAGTTTTTTTTTAAAGGTTCTATCAACATATCAAAGACAATAGTTCAAAAACTAAAACTCTAGAATTATTGATAATCAAGTTTGAATTGAGGAAACCCCAGAAAACTCTCCCTTTTTAAATCAAACTCACAGAAAAATAAAAATTTCTAGTTAACAAAAGCTTCGACCAAATCAAAAAAGCAATTCAATGATTAAAAAGTTGTTGAAATTTCGTACAAATCCGTATTATGCGTAAAATTCCCTACAAAAATTCCGGCCTGTTAAAAATCCGCGAAGAGGTTCGAAAATCCGTATGGTAAGGAAAAAATCCGTACAGTTGGTAGCCTTAGGTATGCCCTGTTTGTGGACTCGCTCTTAAGAGAGTTTGAACTTGTTTAAATGTTTTGATTTTTACAAGTACTGTGCCGAAAGAAGTGTTTTTTTTTCGCAGAAACTATTGTTTCATCAATAAATACTTAGATATTTTGAAAACTATGAATGCAAAACAACTGGACTGGTGTAAAAAGCATTTTAAAAATATGACCTATGACTTTGGACTTTGGACATAAAGTTCAAAAATATTTGCTCATGCTCATTTGTATTGTGAAGATATTTTTTGTATTATATTAAATAATTTGTAATCGTTTAATGATTTGTTTCCATTGCCGAATGGTACATTTTTCCTGTCAAATTTATAAAAAAAAGTTTCACCGAAAATCCATCACCCATAACAGAAAGTTCATTGCCCTCTGATCGCACAACCCCCCATTGAAATCCTCAAAAAGGCTTGAATTGAAAACCTGAAATGGCAACTTCCCACGACCTACACGTGGTTGGACTGGACTTTCCCAACTTCGGCCCATTGTGTTTTCGCGAGCTTGAAACACACAAACAACCCAAACTATCCACTCCAATAAAACGAACTTGCACAAATTCCGCAACGCCCAGCACCCTCTCGCATTTCGTGGGTCAGTTTGCCAACAACAGTTACTTTTTTTGTTTTGTTTTTTAGTAACACTGAAAGAATTGAAGGCGTGTGCCGCGTTGAAATGAAAGCAAAAGGTCCGAAAATTTCACTTCTACATAAATTTTCACAAATTTATCGCATAATTCAGTTTCGACTCAAACAAAAGAGACGCCACAAACACGCACGTCCAACTGAAAAAACAATGGCCGCTGCTGCTAGTGTGTGCTGAATTTGGCGTCAAAAGCAAACAATAAAGCAAGAAAAAACAAAAGCAAAAACGGTAAGGTCAATGATTGCTGAATTTCGTTAATCATAAATTCAGCAGACGAGCGCACGCGTCGATCTCGCAGTAATTTTTCGTCTTTTCGAAGATTAATTGTCATGCTTTATGGAGTTGGTTCGGCACCAGCACCAACGCAATGTGAACAAGTGCGCAGGTCAACATTACTCATCGTTGTCGTCATTTTAGTAATATTAATCGACTTTCTTTCTTGGCAGCACTGCTGATGGTGCGCACTTTTCCCTCTCCTCTCCGTTGTTATTGTAATTTTTGTTTAAACTTTTTCTTTTTTCTTGCTTGTCATCCCGACATTGACTGTCAAACCAACGACAAAGTGTTTACTTTTGTTTGTTACTTACACACACACACTGACTATTACTTGAGAGCAAGCAGGAAGTAAATTTTACTCTCTTCGTAAAAAAAGCTTTGTTATTGAGCTTTGCGCCCTGGCAGGGTAAAAGTCACACTTCCGCATCATGGCGGCGTGCGTCGTCGTCGTCGTCGTTGTAAGTGAAATGAAGTCATACTTATGATACATGATTGTGACGAGAAAGAGAAAGAGATAGAGAGAAAGGGGTTGTTTAAGAGGTGAGATTTGGTCGTAACCCTAACCATTAACGCGGTACTTGCTACGGATGATAGGCTTTGTAGGTGAAAGGTGGTGAGGGAATTTGTTTTGGAAATATTTGAACTGACATGCGGAATATTTTGGATTTTTTCGAATCAAGATAAATTAGGCAAAACAAGTGAACTTATGATTTTTATAAGAAATAAGATGCCAAAAGGTCTGAAGATTGTTTGAAAATAAAAATGTTGCAAGTGTAGCCCCAGGAGGATAAAACGTATCTTGATCTCAACTAGGAAGTGATAGAAATAAAAAATCCTTCTATTTAAAGTCTTTTTGAAGACCTTGAATAGGTTTTAATAGGAATAAATTCTATAAAAAATATAAATTAAAAAATTGAAATTATTCTTCAAAAATACACACGAAAGAAGAAAGATTTAGGCAGTTTTTTTAAATCTTGTGACAACAACAAATCGGAGGTCATTTCAATGATAAGTCCTGTTGAAATATTTGATTTTGTTATCAGAAAACCATGATCAGCGGTAATGCGAAGAAAAATACAAATATCCCAAAAACTTAGGTTAAAAATTGTTTATGATCAGATCTTATGAGAGAATGCCATCTCAAATTATGGCGCACGGAAAATCATTCAATCATTCATGCGATATTCCAACTTTTGAAAAACAATCATCAGTTAACCATATTTGTTATTACTTTTTTTTATTGTTGGAGTGCCTCGTGGCGCGATGATAAGCGGCGTCGACTGCCGATCCCTTAATTGCTATGGGGCGCGGGTTCGATTCTCGCATTATCTTCCTGGTCTTCTATCGGATGGGGAAGTAATACGTCGGTCCATTTGCGTAAAAGAAGTTTTGGGTGACTCACCACACATAACCTTCGGACGCTTAGAAATGAGCAGAAACTTGCAACAGAGGCCACAAAAGACCTGAAGGTCGTAAAAGTGGATTTTTTTTTGTTTTTTTTTGATGAATTTTATTTTAACTATGGGAAAATTTTGACAAATTTTTTATACCCGTTTAAGATATCATTTTCTATTTAGGAAAATTTTGACCAATTATGCCAAAGCCATATTGTGGTCCTTGTAGTTGTACCATATAACTTTTATAAAAAGTTTAACATTTTAGAGCTGTTTTTTTTAATGTTCATATACCTACCAAGGGAATCAACAATTTGTTCGAATATTTTTTAATTGTACATAACCAAATTTGTTATAATTTTCTATTTTGCTTAATATGACTAGAACTATGGGAAAATTTTGATCAAGGGCATTTATGTTGTCTTTATACCAAAACTTTTATAAAAAGTAAAGCAATTGAAAGCGGGTTTTTTCTTTTATTTATATACATGCCTCGGTTCAGCACCTCATATGAGGGATGCAAAACCGAGTCGTGCATAACCGAGGCACAGAATACTTATTTTTCCTGTAATTTGAAAATGCACTTTTTCTCCAAAGAAATCAAAAATATATTGTTATTGCGATATGGGTTTCAAATGATCAGTTTTTTTCATACATTTCGAGTGAAAAATCATTTTTTTGAAAACACTCAAAATTTTCACAAAACTACGTATTTTTGAAAAAAATACACAAAATTTCAGTTTTTGCAATATGGGTTTCATACGATCAGAATTTTTTCATACATTTTGAATGTAATAACAACATTTTTGAAAATACTAAAAAAAATCACAAATCTACGTATTTTCAAAAAAATATTCAAAATTTCCTTTTTTGCAATGTGGGTATCAAACGATCGGGATTTTTTCATAAATTTCGAATGCAATAACAACAAATTTGAAAATACAAAAAAATTTCACAATACTACTTATTTTCGAAAAAATACTCAAAATTTCAGTTTTCACAATATGGGTATCAAACGATCAGGATTTTTTCATACATATGTATGTAGTTTTGTGGAAATTATGAGTATTTTCAAAAAGTGAGTAGTGCGGTGCCTGTGAGGACGCGCAGTTCTGTTTTTTTACCTTATTCTTTTTTTAATTGTTTTTTTTTGCGCGTGTTCGTTGGCCGATGGTTTTTTTGTGTTGTTCTCGTTTTTATAGTTTTCTTCAAAAACGTACCTAATTTTTTTGAGACTTGCTAAGTCGTATTGCTGGATTAAGTCCTTTCCATATCATCGATGATCGGAAGGCACGTCATCGAATATGTTTGAAGGCTTATGATATAAAATCATTTTAATAAATGAAGCCCTTCCTACATCACCGTTGATTGGAAGGCACGCCGACGGAGAATTTCTTAAGAATCGCGGTCGGATTAATACTATATTTAAATCCCTAGATAGCTATCTTTCCGAAGCCGGCTGCCTAAGATTTTTAAAATTAAAATTAAATAACCGATAAAAAAATTGCTTATGGTCGCATCACCTACCACAGTGAACCCTGACCTCATACCCATCTTACTACCCCTCAAAACTCATGTGATACTTTGTCGGAGACGCAGCCGATTTAGCGGTCCCATCACTCAAGAATCGGACTAATATTTCCATCTACTTCCCCGTGTCTTACCACTGGTCGTGGCCGGCGTCGATATTAATCAGCACGGTAGGGACCTTTGAAAATTGCGAAGGGGTGATGATTGGTTCCTACTTTTCATCTGTGGTCCACGGAGCAATGTTTGGGGGTCCTGGTCAATAACGAAGTAGCAGCTACGGCAGCAATGCTATGCTATGCTAATTATGAGTATTTTCAAAAAGTGTTCTTATTACATTCGAAATGAATGAAAAAATCCCGATCGTTTGATACCCACATTGTAAAAACGGAAATTTGGAGTATTTTTTTTTCGAAAATGTGTAGTTTTACGATTTTTTTTAAGTTTTTTTCAAAAACTGTTGTTATTACATTAGAAATGTGTGAAAAAATCCCGATCGTTTGTTACCCACATTGTAAAAACAGAAATTTTGAGTATTTTTTTTTTGAGTATTTTCAAAAAATATTGTTATTACATTCGAAATGTATTAAAAAATCCTGATCGTTTGATACCCATATTGTAAAAACTGAATTTTTTTGTATTTTTTAACGAAAATACGTAGTTTTGTAAAAAATTTGAGTGCTTTCAAAAAATTAATTTTACATTCGAAATGAATGAAAAAAAATCCAATCAATTGATACCCATATTGCAATAACAATAATTTTGACTATTTTTTCGAGAAACATTGCATTTTACAGGAAAAATATTTATTTTTGTGAAAATTTTCATGAAATTATAATTTTAATGGATAGCAGACATCATCCCGATTGCAAAACACTATATTTTGCTGATGTTTGCATGATTTTTCGTACGATTAAAGCCAATGTCTCCCATGTAGCCAAAATCCCATAAGTTCTGTGCTTCAGTTAAGCACTGGACCGTGCTTAACCGAGGCAGCTGAACTATTCAAAAAAATGTGGTCGAAAATTTTCGAAGTGTGCATGACAAAATATTTTATACATGTTTGTTATATTGCTTGAACTGTGGGCACTTTAAAAACATCAAGTTCACAATTTTGATTATTTGCGCACTTGGATATTTTGGCTGGTTTCTGTAAAATTTTCTTTTGTTCAAATGTAGAACAACATTTGTATGTTTTTAGTCAATGTTTACTGTTCTTTTCAGCATTTGAAAATATGTAATATTTAATTGGATCCAAGCAAATATTTAAATTTTATTATAGGCTTATAATTAAAAATAATATCAAAAACAGTTATTTACCATTACAACAAACATATCTAACCAATACCAAATTGAGTTTTTGGGAACAATTGTTTTCTCTGTTATCGGATTTTTTGTTATATTTTTCTGCTTAAGAGCGAGTTTTTCACCAATGTGTAACAGGTCGTATCGAGGTGCTCCGATTTGGATGAAACTTTCAGCGTTTGTTTGTCTATACATAAGATGAACTCATGCCAAATATGAGCCCTCTACGACAAAGGGAAGTGGGGTAAAACTGGCTTTGAAGTTTGAGGTCAAAAAAATATAAAAATCTTAAAATTGCTCGAATTTCCGTAAAATTTCATCAATTCCAACTCTCTTAGATGCATTCGAAAGGTCTTTTGAAGCACTTCAAAATGTGCCATAGACATTCAGGAGTGGTTTGACTTTTTCTCTTAGCTTTGCAAATTACTGTCAAAAATGGATTTTTTAAAACCTTAATATCTTTTTTACATAGGTCAAAGATAGGTAATTTCATGGATTATAAGCCTACGGTATTAACTTTTTGGCCAATCGCAGTTTTTCTCATAGTTTTTCGATTTTTTTACAACATACATTTTGCAACGTTAGTTTTTGCCCTGTAGGCCTCCATAGCGGCTTTTTTTGGTCTCAATTTTGTCATATTCGGAATCCTCGGACAAAATCACGTAAATTAGAAGTATTGGAGCTGTAAATTTGATTGAAAAAATTGCCATTTAGGATTAAAATATTTTTTAACATTTTGTTGGATAAGGGGTAAAACAGGTTTTCGCCTACTTGATACAGCATTTGACGTATTGATCATAGGGTAAATAAAATCTATTTCTTTTTTCAAAAATGTTTTATTTAATTATTTTTTAAATCAAAATTGCAATTCCAATACTTCTAACTTACGTAAAATTGTCCAAGGATTCCGAATATGACAAAATTGAGACCAAAAAGTGCCGCTATGGAGGCCTACAGGGCAAAAACTAACGTTGTAAAATGTTTGTTGTAGAAAAATTGAAAAACTATGAGAAAAACTGCGATTGGCCAAAAAGTTAATACCGTAGGCTTATATTCCATGAAATTACCTATCTTTTGACCTATGGGAGTATGGGTGTTGGAGGCTGTTGGAAAAAGATATTAAGGTTTTAAAAAAATCCATTTTTGACAGTAATTTGCAAAAGCTAAGAGAAAAAGTCAAACCAATCCTGGATGTCTATGGCACATTTTGAAGTGTTTCAAAAGACTTTTCGAATGCATCTAAGAGAGTTGGAATTGATGAAGTTTTACGGAAATGCGAGCAATTTTAAGATTTTTTATGTTTTTTTGACCACAAACTTCAAAGCCCGTTTTACCCCACTTCCCTTTGTCGTAGAGGGCTCATATTTGGCATGAGTTCATCTCATGTATAGACAAACAAACGCTGAAAGTTTCATCCAAATCGGAGCACCTCGATACGACCTCTAGAACAAACCGAGCAATATTTACAAATACTGCCTCTTAAGTTGTAATTGGCATAACACGAAATTTTAATTTCTTGAAGTGAAAAAAAAAAACCCTATGAATAAGTTTTGAGAGAATCTAAATTACAATAAATATTTGACAAAGACATTGTACAAAACCAAATTTGCAAGATTTCTTTGAATTTACCATAAGATAAAGTTCAACTTTTTAGAATCCATTTCAGTGCTGAAAACTAGAACTTTTCAGAACTTGTATTGAAAAGTATTACTTTTTGATTCTTTTATTTTTAGTAGAGAAAAGAAGGCCTTTTCGTCAAGCGAGAATGACAGGAAAAGTAGTTACTTTCACAACGGAATTGCAAAAGCTACTATTTCAGGATTGTTTATTTTGGCGAATAGTGTTTCGTCACTCAAGAATTAAAAGGAATATAAGTATTTTCACAACAGAATTGCAAAATTGCAATCCTGTTTCAATCAACTCACATCCGATCCGGCAATCTCAAACTCGGAACTCGGAAGTGCCTCCTTTTTGCTCGCAATCAACATGAAATATGGTCGACATTTCCCGGCCCCAGTGGTCCGGTTCCGATTGCGGAAGCGCTCATTTCCACTTGGCAAACCAAGACGACGACGACGACCGACCGACCAAAGATGGCAACCGGTCCTCCGATTGCTCCGGACTACCTGGTCCAGCATCTTGCACAGACTGCAAGTGCATCTCAGCTTACGTAACGGTTGGGGGTAATCTTGTTACCTATTTCCTCATTCGGCTGCTGCATTGTGGCCTGGCCGCCGAGGTGGCATTTAAAGGGGCAAGATAATCAACAAGTTTTGCCCGCTCGCGCGCTCCTTTCTTCGCCCGAACCAACTTGGCCTTTTCCTATGGGTTGATGGCCAGGGCAGCATCTCCATCGTCGTCGGCATTAGACCAAAGAAGAAGGAAAAAAAAAACACGAAGAAAACGAAGCCCCCTCGACTGCATAATAATTGCATTAGTGCAGTTGCATGCAACCGTGTCAGTATTATAGCAAGAGAGGTAAGCAGAAAAAAAAAACGGAGAAAAATGCCAGCATGCCAACTGATGAAGAAAGAGAAAATCTAACTTTCCATTTCTGGCCCACAAAGACAAAACAAGTCGAGAAAAACCACAATCGTTTGCAAAACGCTTCCTAGTTTGAAGCCCGTCAGATGGTGGATGGCGAAGTCACTGGGGGATGTCTAAACGGCTTTGCGAGGCGGCTTTTTTTTCTGCTTGGCTAGCGACTAACGACTTCCTTCTCCAGCTTGGACGCTGCGCGGAAAATGCTAGTGGATCAATTGGTTATCAATCTGTTTTCCCTTTTCTGGCGTTTCACTCTCACCGTAGGCGGCGGATGTTGCATAACTATAGACCGTTAAAGTTGGAAGAATCGACTGCCTCGTTAGAGGATCGTGACAGAGTTGGAAGAAGGTACCCACGTTTTTCCGCATTTTTTTTTACAAAGTAACTTAAGCAAATGGGAACAGTGTGACATTTTGAAAGTAAAGCTGAATTCATAATATGAAATTATGTTATGAATACTGGTGAAGTTCTATTTCACGAATATTCCTAATACATTATTTCCATAGACAATCCGTGTTTAATATTTTGAAGGATAAGATTCACATTTGAATATAAATATTAAAGTTGCGTGTAACTTTGTCCTATGGGGTAACTTTTGTCCCTGATCACAAATCCGAGGGTCTTTTTTGATATCTCGTGACGGTGGGCTGGTACGACCCCTTTTCATATTTGAACATACCAAAAAAGACACGTTTTTTAATAATTTACAGCCTGAAATAAAAAAAAAACAGCATTTTTGTCTACCCTCCAAAAATTGCTCCGTGGACCATAGATGAAAAGTAGGAACCAATCATTACCCTTTCGCAATTTTCAAAGCTGATCAATATCGACGCCGGCCACGACCAGTGGTAAGACAAGGGGAAGTAGATGGGAATGTTAGCCGATACTTGAGTGAGGAGTTTTGAGGTGTTAGTAAGATGGGTATGAGGTCAGGATTCACTGTGGTAGGTGATGCGACCATAAGCAATTTATTTATCGGCAGCCGGCTGCGGAAAGATACATAATTGATTATAGAGCAATTCCATCTCAAATCAGGAATCTTTCTGGTACTTTTGTACCCGACCCTCTCCGATTTCAATGAAACTTTGTAGACATGTTATCCTAGGCTAATATAAGCCATTTTTGTGTATATGGAGCCAGTTGTACTCGAAAATGACATTTGAGAAGGGCGTAAGTTGTTTAAATATTTTTGTATTCTGTTATTTAAAAATGACTATATCTCGAAGCTGTTGCATCGTACCAAAAAGTGGTCAAAGACAAACTTGTAGTAAATTAGACGGGCTTTCTGAAAAAAAAAACACTGAAAGAAAAATACACGCCACTTCTATGGGATTTTTCAATTTTTATGTTTAAAAGTGAAAGTTTAAGGTGAAGTCACCATTTTTTTCGTTCAAAATTTTTGAGGAAAAAGCCTAAAAGTTACAAAAAGACTCACGAAAAATGCAGTATGGTATGTTTCTCCTAAAAAAATACAAAAATCTTTTACTAAAACTGTTTTTTTGAAAATTGGTCTAAACGTCAAAATTTTCAAAAACCGATAGTGGGAATCGATTCTCCAGACAATTTTACATAAAAGTCTCCATATTGACCATTGTCTCAAGTCCAACCCTTGTGAAGTTACAGCGGGTTTAAAAATAAAAATGCTGAAAAAACTGTTTTTTTGTGGTTTTTTGCATTTTTTATATGACAGACTTGATTTTTCAGTTTCGAAAATATTTTGACCGAAAAGCTTGTCCAATTTCCCATAAGTTTGCCTTTGACAGTTTTTCAATTTAACTCGTTTTAATATTTACGTAAGATGATTTACTATCCAGATTTCTACCACACTGAAAAAAATATTCTGATTTAAGTTATGAGCAATGTAATTAAGCTTATATCTGTAAGCCCATGCATCCAATTGAAAAACTGTCAAAGGCAAACTTATGGAAAATTGGACAAGCTTTTCGGTAAAAATATTTTCGAGACTGAAAAATCAAGTCTGTCATATAGAAAATGCAAAAAACCACAAAAAAAAGCTGTTTTTCAGCATTTTTATTTTTAAAACCGCTGTAACTTCACAAGGGTTGGACTTGAGACAATGGTCAATATGGAGACTTTTATGTAAAATTGTCTGGAAAATCGATTCCCACTATCGGTTTTTGAAAATTTTGACGTTTAAACCACAATTTAAAAAAAAAAAACAGTTTTAGTAAATGATTTTTGTATTTTTTTAGGAGAGACATACCATCCTGCATTTTTTGTGAGTCTTTTTGTAACATTTTAGGCTATTTCCTCAAAAATTTTGAACGAAAAAAAATCGTGACTTCACCTTAAAATTTAACTTTTAAACATAAAAATTGAAAAATCCCATAGAAGTGGCGTGTATTTTACTTTCAGTGTATTTTTTTCAGAAAGCCCGTCCAATTTCCTACAAGTTTGTTTTTGACCACTTTTTGGTACGATGCAACGCCTTTGAGATACAGTCACTTTTAAATTACAGAATACAAAAATATTTAAATAACTTGCGCCCTTTTCAAAAATGGCTTATATTGGCCTAGGATAACATGTCTACAAAGTTTCATTGAAATCGGAGAGGTTCGGGTACAAAAGTACCAGAAAAAATCCTGATTTGAGATGGAATTGCTCTATATAAAACGCTTTTTAATCGAACGCGAGCCAACCGAGCAGTAGTGCTACGGGCTGGACTTATCAGTATATTTTTCTGTTTGTACGAAAACGCGAGCAAATTTCAAAAATAGTAAATCAAAGACGCTTTACTCTTCACAAAATGGATAGTTTAATGAATTAATACTAAAACTGCCAGTTGGAATAAATTATTACGATCAACGAATTTGAACGAAAAGGAAATAGGACACCGCGTAAACGTTTGTGATGAAATTAAACAATTACTTAAACGAACTAAACCGGCGGCGTGCCTTCCGATCAACGATGATAAAAGAAGGATTTTGAAAAATAAAAATTATAATTGAAATTATTATTTGAAAAATTAACCCAAAGTCGTGCCTTCTGATCAACGATGATATAGAAAGGGCTTCTAAAATCACAAATCAATTAATGTTATGTTTATTGAAGCTCTAAAAAGCAATAATTGAAAAAAAAACGAAGTCCGAAACACGAATAATCCTGCATGGTTTACGCGCTGCTCCACCGTCTAAAATCGACTGAAAAAATGTCTGCTCTATAACTTTGTAGAACATTGTTACACTCTAAACAATAACCCTGCAAAGTTAGAAAAAACGAAATTTTTAAAATGAAACATTGTGTTCTAAATGAAAAATAACCCTCCTTGGTTAATGTAGATTCGAAAAATACATTAAATTTCCCTTAAAATTACATGTTCCAAATATTTTTACAGATGAGTCACGAAAAATGGCGGAGTTTAAATAAATGTGTTTCTTTTCGATGAAAAATACGTTTTTTTTCGGGATTCTGAGTACGCCATCAAATCGGGCGTCTAATTTTACATAAATGTCCCTTTGACGCCAAATTTCTATATTATCACCGTTTCAGGCTGCAAATTATTGAAAAACACCTCTTTTTTTGCATGTTCAAAAATGGAAGGGGTTGTACCGCCCCTCCGTCACGAGATATCAAAAAACGGACATCGGATTCGTGATCATTGACAAAAGTTACCCTTCAGGACAAATTTCAAGCAAATCGAAGAGGGGTCGGGGCAACTGCTGAGTGAGTTGGCGGAGAATGACCCATTTTTTTCAAAAGACAATCATTTTTTTATATTGAGAACGTCACACATTTTTGTCATATAAATATTGTTTAACTTTTCAAAAGTTATACTCTGCAATTTTTATTTACACTGCATTCAATTACAGCGTAACTAAAAATGGCCTCCCGATCTTCAAAGCCCTTTTCTAACTTCCTTGTTCATGACTCTCGTTTTCATCATTTACCTACCCGGCTCCAAACACTCAAGATACCCTCCAACTCACTCGATCGACACCTTTTCCAAAGCCATGGATCATCTTTGACGGGGGGGTTCACCACCACCTCAAGCCGGCTCGTTTTACCTTCTCCATCGAACAAGATTCACTTTTTTCCCCACTCCCATGACTAGACTGGCTAGTGAGGTAAGTGCGGAGAAATGGTGATCTCTTCAGGGGCCCATTCAGCAAACCTTCTCCTCCTCCTCTCATCTATTACCGCTCGATGGGATCGTTTGCCATGGCAAATGCCAGTGCCAAGACCTCTGCGAGAAAAGTCGTTTGTTACGTAAGTTTGTGATTGCACTTTTTTAGATTCTTTTTTTTTGCAATGTTGCAAATAATTGCGCACAGCGACATCGTCCCGAGTCTTTGGCAAAGCAGCAAGAAAGGGCTGACGACCACTACGGAGTTAAGTAACGACTAAATTATAAGTGGATAGCATCAATTAGGTTCACAACTGCCTAGGAAGAGACCGAGTAAATGATGCGTTACACTGAAAAATGTTGATCCCAACCCAGAAGACACCACTTCCCCAGTGTCGATTAAATGATACACTTCCTTGTTGCTACTAATCGAAAGCAGTTTGTTCCCAACTTCCCTGTTTTGTGCTGGGTGAGATTGAACTAGATACCGGTTGGACAGTTTGTAACCTAGTCACACTCCCTGGCCAGTGCTATTACATAATGATGGTACCACATTGAATTATGGAGAGTTGAGCCCTGCCTAGCGCAACAGCAAGGGGAGCTTCATGATGGTGATGTTGATCGACGACGACGACGACAACTGAGTTTGTTCATGAAATGGTTCTGGTTGGTACGCGGTAATTGAGACGCAATCCGTTTGCAGCAGCATAATCCAGAGCGTAACTCGTCGATTAAGTCTAAAGGGTTGTGGGACGCAATCTGATGAAATTGTGCGGTAGTAAAACATAGTTTTTTTTTCTGAAGTTCTCACAATGTATTTTTTACAAAATTACCGAGTTACGAGATTGTTATCCGTCCTCACAGGTGTAATCTAATTAGAGATTTCTATGTTTTGCAATGCTATTTTTTTATTTGACGTTGTTTCAGAATTGAAAATCATTTCAGTTTACTTACTTAATTTGGTCTAACAACACAACATCGAAATCGTTATCGTACCTGGAACGAAAAAGAGAACAAAGTTTGAATATGATAGTAACAGATACCATTTAATTATAAATTGTAATAAATTTTTATTGGATGTGCTCAAGTAATCAAAATAAGTAAAGGATCTGATCTGATAATTCAGAAGTTCGTTTGTAAGCGGATGATCAAAGGTTCGATTCCCATCTGCTCCAAAAAAGTGCCCACGTGGTTTCTTTAACAAAGACACAAAATCGATCAGAAAATCCGACCTCAAGAAATTGAATTTGAAAAATTTCAATAATATGGTAATTTTGTAAGGCCGAAAGAGAAAACATCAATTTTCCTGTTTTTTAACCTTTGCATGGCAGTATCTTAGCAACTAAGGGTCGTATCAATAAAGTTCAATAAAGCAAAATATAGAGAATTTTTTCAGCTTTTCAAAATATTATAATTATATATAATTTTAAAAAATGTATAACTGCGACTATTTTCCAAAAAAAAAGTTACATAAATATGGCTATAGCTTAAAAACTGTGCACTTTATCAAAATTTCACTTAATTCCTTTTTATTGCAAATTCGATTTTACACCGAAAAATAAAGTTAAAATTTTATTTGCGACCAGTATTTCGATTTTGTTGAAAAAATCAAAATTTAGTGACAAAAAAATAAATAAAAAAACTAACTTAATCCACCTATGTGGTTGGTGCCTTCCTCACTCTTTTCCAACAATGGCTGATATGTGATATGATGGGTTTGGGCACAAATTTCGTCTAATTTCGTTAGGTTCCGGAATACAAAAAACACACATATCACTCAAGGGCTCATAAGTGGCATCATTAGTGGTCATAGCTTGAGACAGGGTTGCCAGATCTTCAATGTTTTAGACTCGTTGGAAAGGTCTTTTGATTACCTAACCATCGGTGGGTCAGATGATGGATCCGGACATTGTTTACATGCCTTTAAGTAGGGCGTCCAATTTTCCCGGGTTTTGAATTTCCCGGGAAACGGGAAAAATATTTTTGAAATCCCGGGAATTCCAGGGATCCCGGGATTTTTTTTAAACATTCATAAAATCTATATTTTCATTATATTTGTTATGTTTTCAAGCTTAAAATCATAGAATCAGCTCAATTATATTAATTGGTGATAATCTACACTTCAATCTAAACATATACGACAGCTTTTAAAAAGCTTAAGGGGTTACATAAATGTAAATCGGCTTCAATGTCAGAGGTTGGTATGAGAACACATTTGAACTTTTTCAAATCTATTTTCAAGACATTAAAATATATATTTTCATCTATCAACAAAATTAATTTGAAAACTTTCGGTTTTACCATTGCCGAGGTATAAAAATTTGAAGTTGGCAGTTTAAAAAATGGGTGCCACGATATCTCAACACTGCTTTGACCAAATCGGCTCATAATTTTGGTGAACTCTCGTTAAACTGGTTCTGTGTGCCTGAAGAAGGCCGATATTTCAAAAAGTTTATTTTTAAATAATATAAAAATGATGAAATATGAAGAAAATTGAAATTTGACAGTCGTTGCGAAAAAGTTATAAGATTAAAATATTTTGATGTTTTATGCATTTTTCAAACATGCAAAATTCTAAAATCGGGCATCGTCATGCATACGGGAGGTCTTTTGAGTCTTCTCCCCAATTTCAGCAAATTTGGTCCATCCTATCTTGAGAAAAAATGTTCACAAAGTTTGAAAGTTTGCTTTGCGCATGGCAACATTTTGTGCTTAAATCGTCTCTTACTCAGTTTAATAATACAATATCTTCATGAAACTTTCAGGAGTTATTATCTTTCAAATGGATTTAATAATTTTTCAGCAATAAGTTTTTTTGATATTCATGTAACCCCTTAAAACAAATTAAAAATTTATATTTTTTGTTTTATATTCTGCTTTGTCCAGTTTAATATATTTTTTCCAATTTTTAAAGTAATTAATATTCATAAATGTAAAAACCAGTCTTTTAAAAATATAGAGAGATAAATAAAAAATATAAAAAAAACACTAGGAATTTTGTGAATCTGTAAACTCAAATTTAACAATTTTCACTAATAAGCCAAATTATTGGTGATTTATGCCGAATACAAATTTTAATGCTTTTAAATTCCTATCGATTACTATGTTTTCAACTATTAATGTATTTCTACAAAAAAAAAATATTTCCGGGTAAAAATTTTAAACAACCGGGACAAATTTTTAAAAATCCCGGGATTCGGGAATTCCCGGTTTTGGAAAAATCCCGAGATTTTTGTCCCGGGAATTCCCGGGATGGACACACTAATCGTGTTTTTATGTGTGCTATTTCAGTCCTTCCTTTATCATCGTTGATCGGAGGGCACGCCGCCGGTTGAGTTTGTCGTAGTAACTGTGTTCCAAAGTAACAGGGTGTTCATTGTGTTTCCTGCTTCAGTCGATTGCCTTACTGAATTATTTTTTAGCGTAATTTTTTTTTGAGTAATTGGTGTTTTTTTTGTGCTTTTGTAATCTTAATTAATTGTTTTGTCATTTTCAAAGGCCTTCCTATATCAGCGTTGATCGGAAGGCACGGCGTCGGGTAAATTGTGTACATTTTTTTCAAATAAGGTTTTATTTTTTATGGTGAAAAAGCCATTTCTAAATAACGATCGAAAGACGCACTGACATTTTGGATCGTCGAGTTAATAGTGGAGCAAAATAATTGTGTGTCGTTGCTCGGAAGGCTCGCCGACGGGTCTGTAATGAAAGTCCTCCCCATAGCATCGTAGCTCGGGAGGCATCGAAAAGCCAATGCCTTATCCTACTAACCAAAAAAAAATTAATCACGTGATGCTTGAAGGAGATGCTGTGGATTCAACGGTCTCAAGCGATATCAACAAGTATATAGCGAAAAACTATGTGCTTGATGATCATGATCATGATGATCATGACTGATCATTTTTGATTCATTGTTTAACTTCAGCTGGTCTGTCAATAACGGATTGGCAGCTCTCATTGGCAATCAACCATGCTCATGCTCATGCTCATGCTCAAATTTTCACATTTAAAAAAGTAAAAATTGATAAATTTGGCTAATTCTTGCGAAAAAAAAATTTTGAAAACATGTTTTAGACAGTTTGGAATCGTTACCCGGGCAGACGGTGGTAACAAAATTCATGCCATTTCAATAACAAATGCTGTTAAAATAACAGAATGTGTTATGGAATCTTCTTGAAAAATCCATTTTTGCATAAGGGTTTAATAACGGTTTTTGTTATCATAACAAAATTTGTTATTGGTCTGACATTGTGTGAAAGCCAAAACAACTTTGGAATAACATTTTTTGTTATGGAAAAATAACGCCAACTGTTATTTGGATGATCGGATAAGTTGTTAAAATAACAAAAAATAATAGCAAAGATTTGTCCGAAGATTAACTAAAAATGTTATTAGTCTGTTATTTCAATAACGATTCAATAACAAAAAAATCAAAACAACGAATAATAAAATTTGTTATAAATAACATAAAATGTTATTGGCCTAGTATTTTTAAATATCAAAAAACGATATTCCCAAGTTATTTCCGGCTGCTCGGGTAGCAAGGGATAAGGCTGAAAATTTCAAATTTGAAGTCCACGTGGTTTATGTACGTTCCCTAACTTTCAACATCCCAAATCAGGCCCACAGTCTTGACGACGATGACGCCCGTTTTAGTGAGTGTGACCAACAACAGGAACTAACTCACAGCAGCAGCGCAACCAGTAATGCACCGGGCACGCGAGCGCGTCGTCCTAAATGTAAGGCAACTCAACAATTACGGCTTATCCTTGGACTTGTCACTTGTTGCTCGTTCGTCACCATTTTGAACTGAATACACAGTGAGAGGGAAGCTCCGGGAGGCTGAGCTAACATTTGAAAATGGGTTAAGGATGTCGTTTCTCAAGGGAATATTTTTATTATTGTAGAATAATGGATGTCCCTTGATATTTACGGGTGGTAAAATTGATGACTTCGTTAGTTATTGAATCACCTATGAAGGACTCATGAAGTTCCTTTTTCAAATGCCAACCATAACTTTCAATTCATGTTACTCTACAATCCACACAAACATGATTAATGACTTTAAAGTCACAAACGCCTATGAAAGTTCAAGAAAACTAAAGACGCTCAGAACTATTCCATCAATCAATTGCGTGCGGTTTCACTTTGAAAAACGATTAATTCCTGCGCTTTCCTGTTTATAGTCGCGTTGCACTTCCGCATTCGTGTCATCGTTTTGCAAGTTAAATGCAATAACTAAATCACACACTGGTGACCGCGCGCTGCTGGTAGTATTGCTAGTATCAGGCTATAGCAGCTCTAATCACCGAGTCACGTCATGCAGCAGGGCTGACAAATAGATAGAGAGAGTGTCAGCGGAGAGCTGCTGAAGATATTTGCTCAAGTCAATGTTAAAATATTTGAAGAAACTATTCTTACATTTGAGGAGATTTGGTTTTATTTCAATTTGAGTATTTTTGAATCATGTGATTTGAATATCTCATCCAGTGGTAATACTTTGACATGACTCATTGTAAATTGGTCAGTTTTGACCTTAGTAGTAAAATTTTTTTTAGTAATTTTCAAGTGCAATAAATTGTTTCGACCTCTCAAATCCAAAATTTGATATTAAGATACATTGGACTTTGCGTTTTTGTAATATGCTAAAAAAAAATAATCGCGCTGCCATATCGGTAAAACAAACCCATTTCAAGCATTAATAGGAAACCACAGTCAACAAACATCTAAATCATGATCGCAAAGGCCGTGTTGTAGTTTTTCCATCCCAGGCACATTTAATTTTCGCCGTTTACTACATGTTTTCATAATCTGGTGCAGCAACCAGGCCTGCCAGCACGCCGATGGCAATTGCAGTTATGCACCGCCGGAGACATTGCAATGCCACAGAGACGGGACGGAACTCTCGGTCTCGCGGCGCAAAATCTGCACAACAGACTGCTTGCAAGCTGGAATCGGTTCGGCAATTATGCCGACAGCTCGAGCTATGGCCTAAACCAAAACAGCAAAACGTGTTGCCGGATTGCTCAACTTGGACTTGGCGTCTGCAGCGCACGACCATTTGGCGGCATTGATACCGGTGATATTGGAGCATGAATTTGCTGCGGTGTGTGTGGTGTATCTGGTTTGGTTTGATCTTCCTGTCTGCAGCACACCGTACAGGTCTTGGCCGACGCCAGAAAACCAGGTGTTCCAACTTGGGAAACATTAGGAAATGACTTGATTGCTTTGTGATACTCTAAAACAACCTGAAAAAAAACTTGTCGTGACCAAGATTAGGACCGATGACGTCCGGATTACCAGCGACACCTGCGCCTTAACCAACGGAGCCAGAAGCGCAACGTGTAAAAAAGCAAAAAAAGGAACCATGTTATTTTGCGATCAGGTTGTAGTTCAAGCTCGTTTTGTTTAAAAATTGAAGGCAAAAGTGGTCTTCAAATATCGAGGGCGCCTCGCCCTTTCCAACAGCAGCGGATTTCGCACTTCAAAACTAGTTTTTTAATAGCAAAAAAAACGCCCTCGTCACAGAAATCCCATCAATATCGAGGGCCACCCATCAGAAGATAAATGTTAACTCCAGTTTCAAGATCACACCCATTACGGGTTTACTGCCGTTAAGCATTCTCCGCCGCCGTCGATGCAGTTACGTTGCATCGTAAAACTATCGGTACTCAATTAGCTCAACAAAACACGGTGCTGCTGCTGCTGCTGTCTAACGACTTCTAAAGTTCAAGTACGCGGCTGTGGTCGCGCGTCTAGTGTCGCGTTATTAGACTGTAATGCCAGCTTGTATTTCCATATTTAAAACGGGCCATTCCCCAGTGTCGTACTGGGCTGTAAAATAGTGTGACAAAAGCTTAAACCTATTTGTCGCTGACGGGATGGCCCCTGAGCTGATGACGCTCGAGAGCACTTGGAGGTGCTTCCTTAGTCTATAGATAGGGGGTATCAAATTCTTCTGGATTTCTTTGAGTGTTTAAACCTAATCTTAAAACCTTAAAATCCATAATCTACATTCTGACAAGGTGGGCGCCGTTGTTGACTCACTAGAAACTAGAACATCTCTAAAACTACTCAACTCAACGGATCCCGCCTCCAGTTCAGCGGTCATCCAGATCCGCGAGCAAAGTTCTAATCTGTACAAGCTACCGAGTTCTATGTAGTCAAGGACTTGCGGTACAAATCCCCACTAAGTAAGTAGTCTAGAACAGGCTCGAGCTACTAGGAAGCCGCGTTGACAGTGCGCTATGCCCATTCGCGAGTACAGTTAGAACGTCGTCGCCAGGGAACCCGAGAAGTTAACCTAGGCATTCTCTCTAGCGCGGAAAAGTCAGCTTGATTTTCATACCCCCACCGTTTGAGGATCAACCGGAGAGGGGGAGCGGTTGATGACGACAGTTTTAGACCAGACGATCGTAACGGACTGACTGACAGACAAACAAACAGTCAGCGGTGGCGGAGGTAACCGCTTTTATGGCAAGTCATCGCGGGAGGTTAGGTTATTATCATGGCAATCAAGTTCTGTTCAAGGAAACCCTAGACCGGTGCAAGTATACGAGTGCTAAGGCGCTGCTGCCGAGGGTGAGTTTGCTCATATTTATGCATTTGAAAAGGTGAAATGAGCCGATGGAAGTTCAAGATAGTACATCGGAAAAGGGGATTGTTGTCATTTTTTTTCTATGCGGAAAAAGGATGTCGACGTTACGGGGCAGATTTTATGAATGATTGATGATCTTTGTTGTACAATTTTTTAAGAGTTGTTTAAGAATCAATAGACACAATAGGATTGAATTATTTTAGCATTCAAAGCCTCGTTAGTTTTCTTAAATTATTAATGGAATTTGTGCGCGAAAGAAAAATAAAACTTTATCGGCCTTTCAAGACCATTATTGGCACGTGCCGTACACGGAGAAAAAAGAGTTCCCAAAATCGTGAACAAGCGTTCATGAAAATGGGAACCAGAGCTGAAAATGTCAGGGGTCCTGACGCGAAAATCGGCGACGCATACACGATTTTTTCAGATCCATTCACTGAACCGCAAAACCGTGACATAAACAAACCCGACTCAGTCGTGAGTGCCCTAGCTCATTGAGCAGCTGCAATGCGAGGCAGTAGTCGACCAACGCTCATTCGACGTTGCACGCACACACATAAATAAACAAGTTTTTACACAAAAAGTTGGTATTTATGCGTGGAAATGTAATTTTGAATATAAGTTATGGTTGTTTTAAGTGTTTTGCACAGTATAGAACCATTCAATTGTTTAAAAATAGTCAAAATAGTGTTTAGAGAGGATTTTACGAGTCAGTCATACGACACGAATTGAGTGAGTGTAGCTCATTTTTTCACGTCTCTCATTCTCCAGCAGCCGACCGGCACGAGTCAGGCGGCAGTGGTTGAACGGACACAGTAGGCTTACAGTCAGATGCTAGCAGTGAACTGACATTTTGGTTTGCTTCATGTGTACGCTGGGTTGGAAACATTTTGCAGGCCTGATGGGAACCACGAACAAAGTGTGCAAATTTCATGGTACGTTTTTCAAAATCGTGCCATGAGATTTAAACAGATTGTTCGAGGTTCTCATTTTCATGAACGCTTAATCACGATTTTGGGAACTCTTTTTTCTCCGTGTAAACGGATTTTTGCATAATTTGGTAAGATTAAATAGTGAATGGGTGTTTTTTGTATTTTTTTCATTTTTCTGTATTTTTGGTATTTTTCTATATTTTTCTGTATTTTTGTATATTTTCTGTATTTTTCTGTATTTTTGTTTATTTTTCTGTATTTTTGTTTATTCTTCTGTATTTTTCTGTATTTTTCTGCATTTTTCTGTATTTTTCTGAATTTTTCTGTTTTTTTCTGTATTTTTCTGAATTTTCTGATTTTTTCTGTATTTTTATGTATTTTTCTGTTATTTTAAATTTTTCTATGTTTTGGTATTTTTTTATATTTTCTGTATTTTTCGATATTTTTCTGAATTTTTCTTTTTTTCTGGATTTTTCTTTATTTTTCTGTATTATTCTGCATTTTTCTGTATTTTTCTTTATTTTTCTGTAATTTTCTATATTTTTCTGTATTTTTCTGTATTTTTCTGTATATTTTTCTGTATTTTTCTG